>NW_016908693.1:233271-275975 GCF_001483705.2 Eufriesea mexicana | reverse complement strand
ATTATATTCTTATATTCTTATATTATTATATTATATTATATTCTTATATTATTACATTATTATTATATTATTATATTATCGAATCATATTATATTATATAAAACGTTATTTGATATCATCGATAGTTCCGAGCGATAAAAACAGATACAAGTGGGACACCCAGTATAGTCAAATTGAAGACTCAGCAGCATTATCTGTTTAGAAATCTGGGAAATTAGACTACCGCAGAAAAAATTTAACTATAATAAAATTAGAAAGTGCATTACCTGACTACATCACTCCTTATTTACGATTCGAGTCGATGTCGAGAGATATTCACTCACTTTCATGAAAAGCGTTGCATTATTAGAAAGATCTACTACTACTCTGTGTCGACCGTGTTAAATAATGGGAAAACTTTGCGCAAAACCTGCAATTTTGAAAATAATCGTTGATACAATACATAGGAATTATATTTCCTTAACGCAATGCAATTTGAGGTTAGAAATGTTAAAATTCGCTTACGTTTCTTTTCGTTAAATTTATTTCAATCTCCAGTAATTTAAATATTAGTAATTTTAAATAAATACAAATAGTAGTAGATAATTAATAATAATAAATTACACGAATAAAAATTTTGAGGTCTCTTTTTGAAAATTGTTTAAAATTTGTAACACGCAAACTTATTTTGGAAACTTTATTATAGTCTTTAACATATTACCAGTCACAATGAATTTAAATAACAAATATTACTTCAATAAAAAATTGAAAGTCTTTTTTTGCAAATTGTCTAAAATTTGTAACACACAAACTTATTTTGGAAATTTCATTATAGTCTTTAACATATTACTAGGCACAGTGAATTTAAATAACAAATATTACTCGAATAAAAGATTGGGTATATTTTTCTTGCAAATTGTCTAATACACAATATTTGTAATACATAAACTTATTTTTGAAAATTTATTATGATCTGTAGCATATTACCAGGCACAATGGATTTAAATAACAAATATTACTTCAATAAAGAATTGGGAGTCTTTTTCTCCCAAATTGTCGATAATTCGCTAGATGAAATAATTCGCATTTGAGGGTATTATATTCGAGGTATTACCAGAACGACAGTAGCAATAAATTTCGATAATCTCTTCGGTGTTACCCTTGTTTTTCAACCATCTCATTCTCGTATGCCGATAACTCAGCGTACGAGCCCGATTAACGTACGTATACAGTAGCACACGAATGTGTTCGAACGCTATATTTCAAAAGAATTCTCTAATCCATAAATTCTGATTGTAATGAAAGTTTGCGTGCACGTAAGGCATAACGAATTACACTGGGAGTCAATTTTTCGTCGGCTGGCGGGGTGGGAGGGGGTGGGCGGAATCAAAGATTAAAATTTTAACAATTTTTTTATTTCTTAAATAGGATCTCATAGGAAGAAATTTTTATTATAGGGCGAAAGAGCACCAAAAATTAAACATTTCTTATTTGAAAAGCTTTGCTCTATCTCGCATCATTATACAGTTGCATTAAAAGGAACAAAAAAAAAAAAGAAAAAAAACTGAGATTGGACTATAATTTTAAATAATGATAGTACTCGCATGAAGTAACATCTGCTAATAAAAAAATTGATCCATGCGATTTTGAATATATATGTGTTGATATAACAAAGGAGCGATGGTTATAAGAAAGGGACGAATGGAACAAGTGCGCATGGGATGCCAATATCTAACGGATTCAGGTTACCGTGATAAACGAGTATGCGTGTAATGATCGAGGTGTGCGTGAATTGTGTATGTTCATGTAATGTATGAAAGTAGAAAGAACAAACCAGAGAGATTGGGCATAGGTCAATTGTAATTGAGTTGTAATAGTGAAAATAGTTGTGAGCATGTGATTGCGAGAAATTAATTAGATTTATACTTAATATTTGTGTTTGATCATTTTTTGTAATTAAATAAAGAATTGTTCTTATTGTTATTAATATTTCATCCACCACTAACATCAGTCATTGAAATCTCAGGACAGATTAGATAAAAAAATACGAAAGCGTTCAATAACTAATAAAGCGGAATTGCAAAGTAGATTAGAAGAGGAATCGCATAATATGGAGAAACAATATTTAAAATAACTTATAGAATCAATGCCAAAGTGATGAAACAAAAAGGGTACCCCACAAAATATTAACATTGTTAAAATTACTAATTTTTATAATTTGTGGCAATCATTTCATAACGACAATTGATCTATGGAATCGTTTCATTTCATTTTTTTATAACTACAAGAAACGACGTTATTATTTTTCTCATAGTATCGTGCGTTTATGGTCTAAACTTTACGTATCTGAAATAAAAGGCTTGAAAAATATTTTAATTATTAATTATTCTTAATATTCTTTATTAATTATTCTTAATTATTCTTCATATTCTTATCACCTTCTGCGTGTGTCAATAATTTCATGATCCACTGTATGTATGGCGTGAGCAACTGTATATAACACTGAGAAATTGGTTTGTGTTGTTAGACGATTGGCGTTAGATCCTAACCTCAGCGAACGCGAACTCGATCGCAACAGATCAGCCACATCGTACCGAAGGGACAGCGTGCGATCGAAGTTATCGATTTGGCCGCAAGAGGAGGCAGCGGTTCTTTTCTCATCGCTCGCCCTTCCTTCTTCGCCTCTTATCATCGAATTGCCAACCTCTTCCCGCGTCTTTTCCTACAGTGAACTCTCCCTTCGCCCGTGCATTGTCTCCCGTTCGAGTGTGCTTCGCGTTGCGGAGTCGTTTGTGCACGTCGCTCGAGTGTTCGAGGGCTCGTGAAAAAATGGCGCCTTGCACGTTTCACGCGTCCGACACAAGAGCGGCTTTTTCTCTTCTCTTCCACATTCTTTTTCCTTTCTTTCAGACGTGCAGCTATGCGCTCGTACTTTCGGTAAAGTGTCGGTTGCACTGGCAATAGGATTCTGGTAATCGAGAAAGAACGTGCTAGTGTAGTTGCCTCTGTCTGCGGATAGAGGCCATTAGTGATGCTCGATTGAAGGTAAACTGTGCGCGTTGTTAGCGGTCGTTTGTTTGGAAAATAATTGCACGGTTTATCGTATTACTCGTCCATGTGTGAGTGTGAGTGATGAATGACCGATTATTGGCTTTCTTCCTTAGATGAACTGCTATTTGGTAAGTGATAACGTACAAATTCAACGCGTCTAAAATTGCTAACCTATATTACGTTTACCACGTTAAAGCAGATATCGCATTAAGCGTTCGCTTGTGAAATATTAATACATTTGATCCTTTTCCTGCAAGATTACGAGGTATCTTGTTTAAATTAATTAATCTTTGGTGTAAATTTAACGCGTTTGAAATTTCTAACCTATATTAGATTTACGATATAATGGCGAATATTAAATCAAGCGTTCGCTTGGTGAATAATTAATACGTTTGATTCTTTTTGCGTAAGATATCACGAAGTATACGTTAACCTCGTTGCTAATTTTAAACCCGTGTTAAGATATTGGCAATGGAGGTACAGTACAATACTATAGGAAACCAATATGTCACGCGTGTCGGATTTTTTAAATTGACTTTAACATATAATTTGCTGAACCTTCGATATCGAAGTGTAGAAAATAATTACGTTTGACATTCGTTAGGCTAATAAGGAGAAATGTGTCTCTTATCGAACGAAGAGATTTATCTTCAAAGCTATTTTCTTCGCTGTTTCCCACGTACTCTCTTTTTAGACACGCGAACTCGGGTCTAATAAATTGCATATTGCGCCATATTTCATGACGCAGTAAGAGCAGGTTTTCGTTGCCTTTACATTTGGGCGGTAGTGCCAGGGAGGGGGGACTTACAAAGGCGCCTTATATGAGGCCAATATTGTCGTGTTCCTATCGATTTAAATTTATTAAAATATTTCTATTAATGAAATAATTATCTTTTATCATTATTAGTATTTTAAATCAAAATAATTATCTTTTAGAATTCCACGAAAAGAAAATTTCTTTATTAATAATATTTTCGGTAATATTGATACAATGATTTTATTATATTTTATTTACCTTTTACAAAAGAAATGGTACACATTTTATTTACAATTTTACAATAGAAATAGTATACGTTTTATTCACAATTTTACAATAGAAATGGTATACATTTTATTTTTACAATTTTACAATAGAAATAGTATACGTTTCATTTACAATTTTACAATAGAAATAATATCGAATAATATTACCTGAAGTGTATTGAATTCGTATAATACAGGTCAAAATATAGCAAGGTCGTAAATTAAAGCATTGAATAGCGGTTCCAGCTGATATATTATAGCTATTGACCTACTCTAGAACCGTATATTGTATTCTGTTTTTCGATTCTTCTGAATGGAAAAAAGCATAACTATTTACAAGTAAAAACAAATTAAAAAATATTAATGAATATTTCTAAGTTAGGAAATATGAAACAGAAATTGTAATAAAAATATATATTTTCTATTTATATGATCCTGTATAGCATAATACACCGTCTCTATATTAAAAGCTTCAGCTATATTTCCAAAATCGATTTATATTTCCGAAATCGGTGATCAACTGTCTACTCGTTCAAAATTTATTTTAGCCTCAGAATATATTTTGAATATTCCTAATCAGTGTAATTTAAAAAATAACGTTAGTATAGTAAAGTACGAATAAGAGATATGTACGATGTGAGTTATGTTACATCGAATTAGGTTAATTTAATTTCAAAAATTACCGAAGATGACGGTGATAAAATTTCAGCAAATCAGACACACAGAGTTATCAAGTCAGTCACTACTATTATTTAAGAGAATATTTACAATTTCTTCATACGGCCCTGGTCGAGGCCCTAGAACCCTGTGCGTTTATGTTCCTATTAATTCCATCGTTTCACCTAATTGTTGCAATTACCTGAATACTTAGTTTCCATAATTTTTCCGACCTTTCTATAGTTGCAGTCCTTATTGTATCTATAATCTGTTGCGTGTCGTAAGAGTAACGCGTTGTAAATTCGTTGAATATTTCTTACAAGGAGCGTGCAAGGTCTTCGGGTCACCGATTTATTTCAAATTTTGAAAAAATTTCAAATTGGTCGATTTCATTCCCCTGTTTATGAAAATATACTTGTAAACGATCTTTAGAATAAGTTTCGTGAAAACTCAGGCGACAGACGTCGTCTCGGTGTGATTACGCTTAAAACATTTATGGCTACTGATGGCGACGCGATCGATTAAGGGGTGTCGAACCTTTCGAAGAGCAGATAGTGTAATAAAGAGCTTTAGCAAGGAAGTCTTTGGAATTTCCAGTTGCAAATATTTAAAAAAACTATTGAAAGTTTGGTCTTATAAAATAAAATATATTATAAAGTATATTTTAAAGAAAATCTACCAATGTGCAAAATTTGAACTAAATTGGTGACCCGAACACCTTGTACACTCTCTTTATTTATTAACCCATTTGCATCTAAGCGCGGAATATTCCGCGAACCACGACTGTCATCTATCACCGAGCGCGGAATATTCCGCGAGCTACGACTGACGCCTATCACTCCGAGCGCGGAATAATCCGCGAACCACGACTATCGCCTATCACTGAGCGCGGAATAATCCGCGAGTCACGACTGTCGCCTATCACCGAGCGCGGAATAATCCGCGAGCTGACTTTTTCCATTACCAGTTGCTGAATATTCTTCATATGCCACAGATCACGTTTGATCCCTTTTGCGAGCATCTCATCTACATCGGTTCGTTATATTCTTAACAAGTTTTACTTTTGTCGTGAAAATCCTTTTAACTGCCATTATGAGTAGGTGCTGATACGCGCGCGGTGATACGGGCTAGTCGTCAGTTGAACGTGGCTGATGCCTGAACACGGCACCTTAAGTACAGCCATAATGCAAATGGACTAATTTAGACGTAAGTCTGGTTTTACTTTTTCGTTTTCCGAATTTTTTAAATCATCAATAATGGTGACGAGGTGCTGCTGTGTTATTGATTCTGGAATTTTGTGTGCTTTACTATTGGCGGACAATAGATGTATTGGGGCTGAGGGTGAAGTAGCGGCTTGACACCTTGGAAAGTGATTTATGGTTGTACCTATGTCACCACACGCCGAAGGGACTTTTATTAGTGCTGAAAATCCAGCAAAATTTATACTGCCTTGAGTGGCCTGCGATCAAAATGGTGGTACGTAACTGGAATGAGGTAATTCTCTGTGTAGTTCATCAAAACTGTCAACTTGAAACAACGGAATAAAAATTTTCATTAAATAAAAGTCCATTTTCAGAAAAATTGATCTTGGAAGCTTGTTAAATATACGTGCATTTTAAATATGGAAAAACAGGTACTATAGTTGTTATATCGTATTGTTACAGAATTTTCATTTTTACATGGATGTCACGAATGAAAAAGAGAAAGAGAAAAATAGAGAATTTCGTTAATGATGCTTTAGTTTGTTTATTAACTCTTTGCACTCGAGAGGCGAGCTTCAGTCACCATTTCATAAAATTTGGAAGATCGATATTAATTAATATATCAAATTTAATTATTTATTATATTAATTATACAATTCTTTATTTACTGCTGAAAAAAGTATCGTCAGTTTTTTAATAGAGAATCCTTGATTTTCTACTCTTCTCTAGCCAAAAAATCGTCGAGTGCAAAGGGTTAACTAATTTGTTGAAATTTTCATTGATATAGCTGTATATAAGCATATATTTATTAATTAAAATTTCTTTACGATTTCGAGTGTCTAGAGTAATTAGTGTCTAGTGTTTTAACAGAGTAATTAATGTCTCGTGCAAGGAATCGAAATCAAATAATTCTACAATTCTATTATTATACAATTCTTTATTTACTGCTGAAAAAAGTATCGTCAGTTTTTTAATAGAGAATCCTTGATTTTCTACTCTTCTCTAGTCAAAAAGTCGTCGAGTACAAAGGGTTAACTAATTTGTTGAAATTTTCATTGATATAGCTGTATATAAGCATATATTTATTACTTAAAATTTCTTTACGATTTCGAGTGTCTAGAGTAATTAGTGTCTAGTGTTTTAATAGAGTAACTAGTGTCTAGTGCAAGGAGTAACTTCAAATGTCAGAAGTGGAGTGTCTTCCAGGACTACATCTTTTAACACACCATAAGTTGATCTATTATTAGAGATCTATTGTTGTTTATTTAATTATAGTATATTTACTATTTATTATATATTACGTGATTTTATTATATTATGATAATTTGCAAACAAAAGTATATTTTCTTGTGTAAATACAATTATACATTTCGACGTACTTACTATTCACTAGACACAATTACCAGTTATTACTCAAAATTGATTCGAAGTTACATTACTAGTTGAAAATTAATTTACTAATATCAAAAATCGTTTAGGAGATATTTACATTTAACCCTTTGCACTCGAGAGGCGCCTCTCAGTCGCCATTTAGTCAGATTCTGAAGATGGATGTTAATTAATATATCAAATTTACAATTAGCCAACGATGCGTGGAATGTCGAAGTAAAATAATTCTACGTCTTAATTTGCATACGATTTCTTTTTCACCGTTTTGGAAATATCGTCGACTTTATGACAGAAAATCTTCGAATTATTATTTCGATTTGAACATACTGTGCAATCTTTGTGTTTACGCTGCAGATGCAGTGTAATTATATGTAATGTTCCATCTAACCGCTTTTTCTTGTCGTTGGACGATGGTCGTCCTGTTTTTGTCGTTACACGCAAGTCCCCAACAAGTCTATGCAAAAGTTCTTCTCTAAATTTTTTGTGGGAAATCTTCTGATTGCTCGAATTAACAGTGGATGCTTTGTACAAAATAAAAGCATTAACAATAGACGCTTGCAATGCCCAGAAAAAGAGTTTTCTCTTATCTTAAACGCTGTGTCGAGTGACGCTCGACATAGGACCGCAAAGGGTTAATATCTAACATGTTAATTTATGTATAAAGCTATATGACTGGGGATATTTATTTTGCACAGAGTATTTTCCGAAACTTTGGCCTCAATGGCCGAGGACTGGAATAATTGTAAATCCGAATGGAATATGGAAGTAATGATACAGAAAGCTGCTTTATCCTATCGAATTGCGAGGATTGTGTTTATAATGTTTACATGCAGTATCTCTGGATATACAGTGACTACACTTTTCGGCCCCAAGGACGACGTTCGAGTGTCAAATCCCACTGAGAAGAAATTTTTGTTAAGAATGGAATTTCCTTTCGAAGCGAGAGTTTCACCGCTGTACGAAATTATTGTAACGATACAGATTATCGGTCAGTCGATATTTTCCTTAATGACGGGAATGTCCATGGCTCTCATCGCGACGTTTGTGAGTTATTATTTCTTCCTCCTACTTCGTTATTATATATACTTTGCATTGTAAGGAAAAAGATGGTAATATGGACGCTGTTAATAAATTTCGACGTTGTTAGCTATTTGCACTCGAGCGGCACCTCTCACATGGAGAGTGCAAGTCCTTCGAGTCACCGATTTAATCGAAACTTTGTAGGTTTGTAGATTTTGTCATGCAGTTTAAGAATATATACCATTGTACCCGCCACTACTCGATAGTTTTTGAGATATTTACTAGATATTAACACTTTGACTGCCACGGTGGTCATCGGTGCCCGGAGCGCTTCAACTACTTAAACTACATTGAACAACATCGAATGAAAATTGACGATTAGTACATTTTGAATATAACCGCTGATTAGAAGATACTTTGAAATAAAAAGTGCCCCATTGAACGATTAAAAATTTTTATTAGAACATCAAAAATATATTAGAATAAATCTTGCATCTAGCGGTGCACTCCCGTTTCCCGAGGGAAACACGTGATTTCGGCGTGGCAGTCAAAGGGTTAATAAGATTGCTATAGAAAACTGTTTTCCTTGCATTGTATTCTTATTATTCTGTAACAAATATATGCTAGCATAAGAAATCGTAAAAAATAAATTTTTTTGATTAAGAAATTTGATTTACAATTGTTAATTTACAATGTTTTCATAGTCGAAAAATGAATATAAAATAAAAAATAGATCGAAGAAGAAAAACCAACTAGAGACAGGAGTCGAACTCCGGACCCTGCATCATAGGAATTTTCGGGTGTCGCTATTAAGCCACATCACCACTTGAAAACCACAAGAAATAAATCAGTGGTTACCGAGGTAATGAAACTTTAATCGCAAATATGTCGAAAACTATCGAGTAGTGACGGCTATAATGATATATATTCTTGAACTGCATGACGATGTCTACAAACCTACAAAGTTTCGATTAAATCGGTGACTCGAAGGACTTGCACTCTCCTTGTTAGTCGCCATTTAGTCAGATTCTAAAGATGGATGTTAATTAATATATCAAATTTACAATTACCGTACGACGCGTGGAATATCGAAGTAAAATAATTGTACGTCTTAATTTGCATATGATTTTTTTTTTACCATTTTGGAAATATCGTCGACTGTATGACAGAAAGTTTTCGAATTACTATTTCGATTTAAACGCTTGCAATCCCTAGAAAAAGAGTTTTCCCTATCGCTGTGTCTAGTGACACTCGATATAGGTCCGCAAAGGGTTAATCGTTTCAGTATAGCACGCATATTTCACTCGTTAAATGCAACGAATGCGATCGTTTGGCTACTTCTTCATCGCGTCCACGTATTTTTGCCAAGATTAAGTCGATCTCGTTCTTTCGGTATCATCAGTCATGCAACGAAAGTTTCACCGTAGCAGCAAAGGCTAACTATTGTACAGCTTCTTCTTCTCTGTGACTCCACCGGTCATTACGATTTGATCCAGTCGTTGGAAGAGATGTTCGCACGAATTACAGTCGCTCCTTACGCGTGTGTCGTAAGTAGTGGCGTAACCAAAAACGGTGCAACCGTTTCTGTAACCGAGTCACGGAAATTTCCGAGCTTTTTTAAGCGACCCACCTATACTTATAAACTCTCGCGTCCTTTCCACGGTTCGGTGCGACCTCACAAGAAGCACCGTTCGCGGTGGGCTCTGAAACACCACGAATCGTTTGGAGCATGCACGTGAAGAGGAAAACTTAAATCGCTTTCAACGCGATTCTGTATTCAAGGATTATCGAAAATTTTAGTCGCCAAAATTTGGATAAAATGTCTCCATGTTTCGAAAAATTGCAGTATCTTCTGTGTTGGTAAGTTTCAACGTTTGCAAATATTTTCAGAAGTTTGGGTATTCAAGGATTATCGAAAATTTTAGTAGCCAAAATTTGGATAAAATGTCTCCATGTTTCGAAAAATTGCAGTATCTTCTGTGTTGGTAAGTTTCAACGTTTGCAAATATTTTCAGAAGTTTGGAATATCTTTTGTGATCTAGGTGGCGCAAAATATCGTAACGAATCTGGAAAATTCGAATTTTCGTTACATTTTATTACTTTTTCTCTCTTTTTGTGACTCATAGTGAGTTTGGTGGTCGAAATTTAAGTTGATTTAAATACAAAGAATGGTAAAAAGGAAATGGAATAAGATAAAAAGATTTTGGTAATGGTTGAAATGAAATTTGTAAAACTGCAGATTTTTTATTTTTATTGTTTATTTAGCAACAAAATTAATTTAATATCGAATAGTTAGGTTTATTATTAATAATATTTTCTGCCTCAGAAATTATTACTCTCTAGAGACTGAAATAGCTTTAATTCGAAGCACTAAACCAGTTAAAACGATTAGTTTCAGACATTTCGTCTTCACAGCTAATGAAAATATGCAGTTGCTTTTGACAAAATTCACGTTGACTTTTATCGAGATAAAAATACAGTAACGTATGTAGGTTATTTACACCTATTTATTTTCATTATTTCACTTTAATTATTATCATCACCTCTATGTACCATATTTTAGTACAGATTGGTAATTCTATTCCTAATTCTAATTCGTAATCCTAAACAGTACACCTAATTCTGTTTTTACACGATAGATACGTTCCCAAAGAATACGTGCAAAAAAATATATTGTATCTATGGAAAAATAGAAGATTGGTTCCAGTCCAAAGAAATCAGCAAAAATAATACAATAAACCATGAGTTTTCACGTTAGGATCTTAAACATTTTATTTCATAGAGATTGCACGTGTATCGTACAAAGTAAATTATCATTTGAAAAGGAAAAAAACATGTCGCTAATTCATGAACACAAAAATTAGACAAGATAACATGAGTTACACGTAAAAAGATTTTATTCGTTGTCACTTTCTGACAATAAACGCATCCGTTTGCGTAAGACTGCAATATTACTGCTATCGCTAGAAACGTCTTGGTTATCGTCTTCGTGCCCCATTGGTGAAATTCTTTCTGTAATCTCTTGAACAAAATTAGGACTAGCCTCCTGTGGTGCCGATGTTTCACTGGATTTAAGAACGAATTCGGTAATTAATCGTTGTATTTGTGTTTTGGCTAGGCCATTGTAATAATTTAAAACTATAGCTTACCATTTATTGACTATTACGCAAAATTAATTCCTCGTCTCCAATGTCGCAGTTATAAAAATAAAAGTAAAGCAAAATTTTCTTCTTAGAATTTGGGTCGATCGTGTTAAATCAAAATAAGTCGTGTAAAAAGAGAATTAAATTTTTTCCTAATTCGTGTTAAATGAAAATCGTGTAAAAGAAGTTCGTGTAAAAACAGAATTGGGTGTATTATACTAACTTCTTCGTAAATTGCGTCTGAATTTTCGCAATATTTTCTCATCATTCTCCTCGTATCGACTATACTCCAATTGTCTCGAGTACTCCTTTAAAAAATTGTGGAAAAGAGTTCATTAGTATAATAAAAATACATGATTAATGATAAAAGTACATCATCGATAAGAAGTTCTCGATCACAACGAAAAGGTGAATATTACATTAATAATAAATTTAATTTCTCATGTTATCCACCGATAATCAGAAACTCGTGATACAATTTGATATTTTATGCTCGGACAAAAGTATTGAAACTGCTTGTAAAATGTTAAATACTCGGCGGACTTTCAAGACCTATCGAAAGTTTCAAGCCTTCATAACCTATAAATACTCGAGGTTTCTAAACTTTCGAGGCTTGTCGAAACTTTAATGACTCAAGATCCAAGCCTTACCCGGAATTTCAGGAATTTTAAGTATCAATCCATATTCGAGGCGATTCGAATGTGTTACGGTATCGAAAGGCTTAGAATTACTTCCAAATGGAGGCTGGAACGGCTGTGACTAGGCACGGTGTGAACTCGCCATTCCGAATTACGCGAATACGTCGCGTCCTTAGGAGCGCGATGTGCGCACGCTTCCAGCAGACGTTCGTAAATCTTCGTTGGAAGTCGCGAAGTTTCGTAAACCGTCGGTCGTTAACCCTACGCGAAAATGGACAAGACAGTTTGACTGTGGCAACGTCGCCGCTCTCTATAGCCGTCGAAACGTTTGGCGAGCGAGCGAGCGCTTTTAAACGTACGATTAAACGCGATCGCGTGCGCGCGCAGGCTCCCGCGCACCGGCACGTAAGCGCACACCTTTTTTTCTCCGCGTTTCCTGGCATTAACGCAGCCAACGAACCATTTCGGTCATTCGGTCTCGCCCCGAGCGTACCGCGTTTCGACAAATTATCCGTGCAGAGGTGCACCTTCGAAACTAGAAAGCGTACCATCGAACGGGCCTCGAAAAACGCTTCCCGATTCCACCGATTTTTCCACTCTTTATCTCGGTCGTGTACCGGACGCATTTTTTCCTGCCAATTTTTATCTCGGTCGGGGTTTTTATACCGACGGAGCGGTACCGCGAGCCGCGTAAAATGCTGTGAAATTGTCGAGCGCGATCGCGTGGTCGTGAAATATGGAGCATCGATTTCGACCGTTTAATTATTTCCAATAGTACATTGGACGATGTTTTCGTTCGATCGGCCGATCGGGAACATCTTTATAGCTAATGGGCGAGTTCTAAACCCGTAAAAGAAGGTAACGGCTATTGTTCGCGAATGGTATTTTTAGTGCCACGTTTTATGAGAATGGGGTAATAAGGCAAATTGGTACGGAGTAATGTTCACTTTGAATGAAGAGAATGGTACTGGATTCCGTTGCTGCGGTATTATACCTTGTATCTATGCTAATACGATCTTATTAAAATGCGTTATGTGTATTATGCACAGTGTACCATACAAAGGTGTTACAGTATGTTTTCTTTCAAACCACTGTAAATATCAATTTAAATCTTTTTAATTAATTGTTTAGTAATTAATTAATTAGGAATTTTTTTTAACAATCTACTAGATTTTAGTTACTTCTATCTGTCTGTCTGTATGTCTGACTGCCTGTCCTCTGCTTGTATGTCTATCTGTCTGCCTGTCCTCTGTCTGTTTCTCTCTCTCTCTCCCCTCTCTCTCTCTTCTGTCTGTTTCTCTCTCTCTCTCTCTCTCTCTCTCTCCTCTCTCTCTCTCTCTCACTCACTAATCCACTTTCCCTCTTTCTGTCTTCGTTTTTTGAACATATAATGCATTAACATTTTGTTATTGAAATTTAGCGATATTTATTTGAAAGAAATTTTTTTATCGCAAAGAATGCTTTTCTCAAGCCCTATTTCAGTGAGGCGTTGAAAGATTACCAAAAGCTGAAAACAGTCATGGACTTTTAATCATTAGTTATACCTTTCATTGATAAAACTGACTGAGTTTTGTAAACTTGACTTGAGTCTACTTCTTCTATGTACAATATATTACGATTGATAAATGACGTGGGATAGTCCCACAAACAATGTCAAGCGAAATATATCAAAGCAAGCGTTTTTAAGGTTTAGAGTATTTAAAAAATTTCGGCTAATCCTCAAAAGGCATTTATCTTCCAAATTTGTTCAATGTAAAATGGTTGACCATTTTTAATAACGTAACGTAAAAAAGATTCAAGTTAATATTTATAGTGGTTGCAAACAAACGTGCAACACCTTTTGTGACACGCCCTGTATCACGTGAAGTACGTTTTATTTTAATAGATTCAAAATATCATGGAATATTGCAATCATCCTTGGTACTTTTGTTTCATTCCGTTGCTCTTTTTCCCAGTTAGCACATTCTCGCAATTATGTCAGCAACTATTTGCATTTATTCGATTGCCACACCCACGCAACTCGTGATTAATTACTTTCAACAATCAATAATTAAATATGCAAATAAATTACCAACAACTGCTTACAATGATTCCTGCATGTGCAATGTCATTAAGGTACACGTGTAACGTACATGTACTATAAAACGTAATATGTATAGGCACGCTAATAATAAACCTATGTAAATTTACGCGTAATTTAATACTATCGAATGAATATGGATGAACCGTAGGTACATGAAAGTTTCAGAGTTTACACAAAGTGATTCATCCAGCCCGATGATTATTCATTGTATGAAAAATTTATTTAATCTCCGACTTCATCACGGAATTAAAGAGATCGCCACTAGGGATCTTATTCTTTCCTGTAGTACACGAATAAAATGTTTCATTTCTCAGGATATCCTGTAACTACCTATAAATCCAGAACCATGATGACTCTACGCGAGAAAACGAGTCGAAAATGTAGAATAACCTTACTTTATACGAAGCTTTGTTTCCGAGAAAATCCACCACAATGTTCGCGTGGCGCGCGTGCGCTTGACTGCGACTACACCTAGCGGATTTCGATATGAACTTGCGTCTGAATTTTCGCAATATTTTCTCATCATTCTCCTCGTATCGACTATACTCCAATTGTCTCGAGTACTCCTTTAAAAAATTGTGGAAAAGAGTTCATTAGTATAATAAAAATACATGATTAATGATAAAAGTACATCATCGATAAGAAGTTCTCGATCACAACGAAAAGGTGAATATTACATTAATAATAAATTTAATTTCTCATGTTATCCACCGATAATCAGAAACTCGTGATACAATTTGATATTTTATGCTCGGACAAAAGTATTGAAACTGCTTGTAAAATGTTAAATACTCGGCGGACTTTCAAGACCTATCGAAAGTTTCAAGCCTTCATAACCTATAAATACTCGAGGTTTCTAAACTTTCGAGGCTTGTCGAAACTTTAATGACTCAAGATCCAAGCCTTACCCGGAATTTCAGGAATTTTAAGTATCAATCCATATTCGAGGCGATTCGAATGTGTTACGGTATCGAAAGGCTTAGAATTACTTCCAAATGGAGGCTGGAACGGCTGTGACTAGGCACGGTGTGAACTCGCCATTCCGAATTACGCGAATACGTCGCGTCCTTAGGAGCGCGATGTGCGCACGCTTCCAGCAGACGTTCGTAAATCTTCGTTGGAAGTCGCGAAGTTTCGTAAACCGTCGGTCGTTAACCCTACGCGAAAATGGACAAGACAGTTTGACTGTGGCAACGTCGCCGCTCTCTATAGCCGTCGAAACGTTTGGCGAGCGAGCGAGCGCTTTTAAACGTACGATTAAACGCGATCGCGTGCGCGCGCAGGCTCCCGCGCACCGGCACGTAAGCGCACACCTTTTTTTCTCCGCGTTTCCTGGCATTAACGCAGCCAACGAACCATTTCGGTCATTCGGTCTCGCCCCGAGCGTACCGCGTTTCGACAAATTATCCGTGCAGAGGTGCACCTTCGAAACTAGAAAGCGTACCATCGAACGGGCCTCGAAAAACGCTTCCCGATTCCACCGATTTTTCCACTCTTTATCTCGGTCGTGTACCGGACGCATTTTTTCCTGCCAATTTTTATCTCGGTCGGGGTTTTTATACCGACGGAGCGGTACCGCGAGCCGCGTAAAATGCTGTGAAATTGTCGAGCGCGATCGCGTGGTCGTGAAATATGGAGCATCGATTTCGACCGTTTAATTATTTCCAATAGTACATTGGACGATGTTTTCGTTCGATCGGCCGATCGGGAACATCTTTATAGCTAATGGGCGAGTTCTAAACCCGTAAAAGAAGGTAACGGCTATTGTTCGCGAATGGTATTTTTAGTGCCACGTTTTATGAGAATGGGGTAATAAGGCAAATTGGTACGGAGTAATGTTCACTTTGAATGAAGAGAATGGTACTGGATTCCGTTGCTGCGGTATTATACCTTGTATCTATGCTAATACGATCTTATTAAAATGCGTTATGTGTATTATGCACAGTGTACCATACAAAGGTGTTACAGTATGTTTTCTTTCAAACCACTGTAAATATCAATTTAAATCTTTTTAATTAATTGTTTAGTAATTAATTAATTAGGAATTTTTTTTAACAATCTACTAGATTTTAGTTACTTCTATCTGTCTGTCTGTATGTCTGACTGCCTGTCCTCTGCTTGTATGTCTATCTGTCTGCCTGTCCTCTGTCTGTTTCTCTCTCTCTCTCCCCTCTCTCTCTCTCTCTCACTCACTAATCCACTTTCCCTCTTTCTGTCTTCGTTTTTTGAACATATAATGCATTAACATTTTGTTATTGAAATTTAGCGATATTTATTTGAAAGAAATTTTTTTATCGCAAAGAATGCTTTTCTCAAGCCCTATTTCAGTGAGGCGTTGAAAGATTACCAAAAGCTGAAAACAGTCATGGACTTTTAATCATTAGTTATACCTTTCATTGATAAAACTGACTGAGTTTTGTAAACTTGACTTGAGTCTACTTCTTCTATGTACAATATATTACGATTGATAAATGACGTGGGATAGTCCCACAAACAATGTCAAGCGAAATATATCAAAGCAAGCGTTTTTAAGGTTTAGAGTATTTAAAAAATTTCGGCTAATCCTCAAAAGGCATTTATCTTCCAAATTTGTTCAATGTAAAATGGTTGACCATTTTTAATAACGTAACGTAAAAAAGATTCAAGTTAATATTTATAGTGGTTGCAAACAAACGTGCAACACCTTTTGTGACACGCCCTGTATCACGTGAAGTACGTTTTATTTTAATAGATTCAAAATATCATGGAATATTGCAATCATCCTTGGTACTTTTGTTTCATTCCGTTGCTCTTTTTCCCAGTTAGCACATTCTCGCAATTATGTCAGCAACTATTTGCATTTATTCGATTGCCACACCCACGCAACTCGTGATTAATTACTTTCAACAATCAATAATTAAATATGCAAATAAATTACCAACAACTGCTTACAATGATTCCTGCATGTGCAATGTCATTAAGGTACACGTGTAACGTACATGTACTATAAAACGTAATATGTATAGGCACGCTAATAATAAACCTATGTAAATTTACGCGTAATTTAATACTATCGAATGAATATGGATGAACCGTAGGTACATGAAAGTTTCAGAGTTTACACAAAGTGATTCATCCAGCCCGATGATTATTCATTGTATGAAAAATTTATTTAATCTCCGACTTCATCACGGAATTAAAGAGATCGCCACTAGGGATCTTATTCTTTCCTGTAGTACACGAATAAAATGTTTCATTTCTCAGGATATCCTGTAACTACCTATAAATCCAGAACCATGATGACTCTACGCGAGAAAACGAGTCGAAAATGTAGAATAACCTTACTTTATACGAAGCTTTGTTTCCGAGAAAATCCACCACAATGTTCGCGTGGCGCGCGTGCGCTTGACTGCGACTACACCTAGCGGATTTCGATATGAACTATTGTAGGATACCAAAAGAAATCGCGAATCGGCTATTGCCGACAAAAACAAATTGTAAACCGATCGAAATCTTCTAGAAGCAAATCGAAAAGTTATTCTATATAACAAAATTAAGTTGCCTGACTCCTCTACGGGCAGGTGAAGCGTAGGTTAAGGAAAGCATAAAAGCGTGGTCCTTGACAACCAAAACAGAGTCCTTAGAAATCGGTTGTGGCCAGCACAAGCGTGAGTCGCTTGGTGTTTGGAAAGAGAGTTTTAAAAGAGCGCGTCTTTGTGTGTTTTCGTTATCTTGGTGTTCTTTCCCTGAGTTAAATCAGTTTACGAGTTTTGAGTTTGCGTTATCGTGTTCTTGTTCTTTCGTGAATTTTCGGGGTCTCAGGACTAGTATTCGCCATCCTACACTATTATCTCCGCTGTGATTTATTTCTGTCAATGTGAGGAATAATTTCGCGTTAGTCCTGTCACTTCGTTTCTTTCGTCACGAGCAATTAGTATATACCTGTCTGCCGATATAACCACATTTTTCTACAATGCGAGCGAGCGCAACCCAACGTATATACGAACTGAATTTTTTCGAAAACGAAGCCTCGTACCAGAAAATTTTATTTTACGTTTCTTCTTTATTTTTCGATGCAGAATCCACTCGTTTTAGTGGTTTCGCCATCGGTTACAGGATATCCTGTATAGATAGCGAAATTAAGCAATTATTCGATTCAGGGTAAAATAGTATGCTAATACAGCAGCGTCAAAGTATAAATATGTGAGATACTTTTGTATACAATATATTGCTTTTAATAACAGGTTGTGGTATATAATTTGAAAATTAATTAATGGAAGGGAGTTATTACTGACTACTGAATATATTACACCGGGTGAAGATAAGATATTCTTTTTCAGCTGGAAGACAAAATGACTATTAAAATTATATATAAGATAAACATTGGAAGTGTTGAAATAAATGTATATGCAAACAAGAATGATTTAGTCATTATTTTATTAAAACTGATTTGCTCTTTTAAAGGAATCCATTGTATTTTCATTGAAGAAGAATAATTAAACGTTGCTCGTAATTACCACCTTACGAGCTGCATGCATTGTTATGTGAATATAGAACGTTCGTGGGAATAATTAGTCGCAAATACGTTTTAAGCATTCATAGAAGTCTAAAAAATTATGCATGTGTATATTAGGTTGGCAACTAAGTGATTGCGGATTTTAAATAAGAAGGAAAATACAAAATTTTTTGGTGAATCTCAGATTTTGGTGTCGCCTGGGCTGGTTTATCTTGCGTCACCCACGATCTTTTCCGATTAACGTTGTTATAAACTATCCACTTTTCGTCGCCAGTTATCAGTCGTTTCAGAAATCGATCAATTGCGTTGCGTTTCAGAAGCGAATCGCAGATGCTAATGCGTTGCGTCAAATGAATTTTCTTAAGCTGATCGAGTTTCTTGACACAGCCAAGCCGTTTTAATTTTCTTTTAATGCGCGTATGCGATACATTGAGCTTCTCTGCAATCTCACGTGTTCTGCTATGACGATCTGAATCGATAATGGCCTTGATATGGGTCTCGTCGACTTCAACTGGACCGACAGATTGTTGCGCATTTTTCAGCGAAAAATCACCAGATTGAAATTTGGTAAACCAATTTTGACACTGTCTTTCTTTCAAGGTTTTATTCCCATTTACGGCACACAACTTCTTGCGTGCTTGCGATGCGTTCTTGCCATTTCGGAAATAAAACAATAAAATATGTCCGAAATGCGCGTCTCGTTCTTCCATTTTTAAATTGGGATAGAAACGAAACTAAATAACTAATCGATGCGATTTTTCAACTAAATTAAAGGCGGAAGTCCAAACAACGAGAAAACAATATAAATTAGGTGCCTTGAGCACGTTGACAGAACAAAAGAATGTGCAAAAGCCATCTATTGACAAAATCCACAATAACTTAATTGCCAACCCAATACTAAGGATTAATTGTGCAAAAGTACCTTATATTTTAAGAAATTATTTTTCAGATAATTTGGACAATTTAGATAATATTAGACAGCTCGTTGATAGCACTTTCGATAATTTTTCGTTACCCTGTGTTTGCCTGTTAAATAAGTAAATAGGTAAATGAGATAAGTAAACTTCGAAATACATTGAAATAAGTAAATGAAAAAAGAATAAACTTGGAAAATGAAAAATACAGAAACAAAGTGTATTCGTCTTTCTGTGGAAAGAAAACTGTGGTGCATTTAATTTAAATAATAAAAGAAAGTAACGAATGCAATCAAAGACGCTTTTCAATGGAAAAAGTTTAATTTGACCTAACTGTGTTGTTCGTATAATATATTTATTATGTTAAATATTAATTCAGTCGTAAACGTGATAACCTGTACAGTGTTGGAATTAAAATACGTGTATATGAATACATTATGAAAAGCCGCAAATATTTCATTGAAATAACCAAATGTAATTCTCGTTTAACTTTGCGATTATTGATTGCAGTTGCGGATTAAAATCCGATTATATTATTTCTCGTTTCCGAAACAATGGCAAGCACGCGATTTAATTAATACACATTCAGATCTCTCAGAACAGCTTTTACAAATCACTTTGTCCCGATAACACTGACAATGATATCGATGTAACGATAATTAAATAAACTTTTTCGTGAAGCGAACCTGTTTTAGCATCAGATTCGATGCTCCCATTTTGGAAAGAATTGTATTAAAATTTGCACATCGATGTTCCATAAATTCGAAACGACCGAGTGTGTAGGTTAATGCCCTCTTCTGGGAAGACGGCTCATAACAAATGGCTGCGTGCCTCGTGCATTAATAGCATAGTTCACCCCACTACTGAGTATTTGACAGCCTATCGGGATATATAAGGAACCAAAAGTTAGGCCCGGATCCAATTTTTGATCTAATAGAGACCTAACACTGTCAGAGATTCAGTTATCACAGTAATAGAGAATTGACGCTGTCAGAGGCTTAGCTATCACAATAATAGAAACCTAACACTGTCAGAGGTATAACTACCACAGTGACAAAGATTTAACACTGTCTAAGGTTCAGTTACTATAATAATGGAGACCTAACACTGTCAGAGAGTCAGCTACTACAGTAATAGAGACCAAACACTGTCAGAGGCTTAGCTATCACAATAATAGAAACCTAACACTGTCAGAGGTATAACTACCACAGTGACAAAGATTTAACACTGTCTAAGGTTCAGTTACTATAATAATGGAGACCTAACACTGTCAGAGAGTCAGCTACTACAGTAATAGAGACCAAACACTGTCAGAGGCTTAGCTATCACAATAATAGAAACCTAACACTGTCAGAGGTATAACTACCACAGTGACAAAGATTTAACACTGTCTAAGGTTCAGTTACTATAATAATGGAGACCTAACACTGTCAGAGAGTCAGCTACTACAGTAATAGAGACCAAACACTGTCAGAGGCTTAGCTATCACAATAATAGAAACCTAACACTGTCAGAGGTATAACTACCACAGTGACAAAGATTTAACACTGTCTAAGGTTCAGTTACTATAATAATGGAGACCTAACACTGTCAGAGAGTCAGCTACTACAGTAATAGAGACCAAACACTGTCAGAGGCTTAGCTATCACAATAATAGAAACCTAACACTGTCAGAGGTATAACTACCACAGTGACAAAGATTTAACACTGTCTAAGGTTCAGTTACTATAATAATGGAGACCTAACACTGTCAGAGAGTCAGCTACTACAGTAATAGAGACCAAACACTGTCAGAGGCTTAGCTATCACAATAATAGAAACCTAACACTGTCAGAGGTATAACTACCACAGTGACAAAGATTTAACACTGTCTAAGGTTCAGTTACTATAATAATGGAGACCTAACACTGTCAGAGAGTCAGCTACTACAGTAATAGAGACCAAACACTGTCAGAGGCTTAGCTATCACAATAATAGAAACCTAACACTGTCAGAGGTATAACTACCACAGTGACAAAGATTTAACACTGTCTAAGGTTCAGTTACTATAATAATGGAGACCTAACACTGTCAGAGAGTCAGCTACTACAGTAATAGAGACCAAACACTGTCAGAGGCTTAGCTATCACAATAATAGAAACCTAACACTGTCAGAGGTATAACTACCACAGTGACAAAGATTTAACACTGTCTAAGGTTCAGTTACTATAATAATGGAGACCTAACACTGTCAGAGAGTCAGCTACTACAGTAATAGAGACCAAACACTGTCAGAGGCTTAGCTATCACAATAATAGAAACCTAACACTGTCAGAGGTATAACTACCACAGTGACAAAGATTTAACACTGTCTAAGGTTCAGTTACTATAATAATGGAGACCTAACACTGTCAGAGAGTCAGCTACTACAGTAATAGAGACCAAACACTGTCAGAGGCTTAGCTATCACAATAATAGAAACCTAACACTGTCAGAGGTATAACTACCACAGTGACAAAGATTTAACACTGTCTAAGGTTCAGTTACTATAATAATGGAGACCTAACACTGTCAGAGAGTCAGCTACTACAGTAATAGAGACCAAACACTGTCAGAGGCTTAGCTATCACAATAATAGAAACCTAACACTGTCAGAGGTATAACTAACACAGTGACAAAGATTTAACACTGTCTAAGGTTCAGTTACTATAATAATGGAGACCTAACACTGTCAGAGAGTCAGCTACTACAGTAATAGAGACCAAACACTGTCAGAGGCTTAGCTATCACAATAATAGAAACCTAACACTGTCAGAGGTATAACTAACATAGTGACAAAGATTTAACACTGTCTAAGGTTCAACTACTGTAGTAATAAAGACCTAACACTGTCAGAGGTTCAGCTATTATAGTAATAGAGACCAAACACTGTCAGAGGCTTAGCTACTATAATAATACGAAATCTAATACTGCCAGAGGTATAACTACCACAGTGACAAAGATTTAACACTGTCTAAGGTTCAACTACTGTAGTAATAGACACATAACATTGTCAAAGACTTAGTTACTCTAATAATAGACACCTAACACTGTCAGATGTGCAACTGCCGCAGTGACAAAGGTTTAACACTGTCAAAGGTTCAGCTACCAGTGATGCAGAACTGACACTATTACAGGTTCAGCTACTACAGCGATAGAGAACTGACTCTGGTAGAGGTTCAGCTACCACAATAACAGAAACCTAACATCCTAATAGGTTCAAATACCACGGTAATAGAAAACTAACGTTGTAAGGGGTTCAGCTATCACAGTGGTAGTGACTTAGCACTGAGAGAGATCAGCTGCTACTTTAATACAGACGTATGTATATAATTCTGCCAGAGGTTCAGTTACTCTTCGCGTATAATCATATCTCTGACTCACAGTGGGATTGCGTTCAATTTCCTTACGTAGAAGCTTTTCTACCTGATATATCATTAGATATATACTATGTACGTCGTCATTGACTAGACGTCTCTATCTAATTATCACACTGCTTTCGTGATTTTGTATTGACACTGAAACAATATTCCTTTCAGGGTTTATTTCAAATCATTTATAATTTACTTTATATTAGGTTGTCCCATATGTTCTTTCCACGTCACGCTATGTATGTCCTCGAGCTGGCTATATTTGTAAACATGCAGGATTATCTATTCTCCGTTTATGGCATCGTTTTCAGCCGTCTCACAGCTCTTTCGAAGTACGTTTCGTTGGTGACAAGGTCTCTTTTAAAATCTTTTTCTACGCCGTTCAATATGGATAGCCAAAAGAAGCATTCGCGGCATGTTATGCTTGATTGCTTTAAAAAAGGTAGTAGTGCAAAGGACACTGCAGACGAGATTTGCACCGTTTATGGGAGTGGTACTACGACTATGCTATACTACGACCTTTCCCCATCCGATTATCACTTGTTCCTTTCATTAAAAAATTCTCTCCGTGATAAATGTCACAAATCCGAAAGCGAAATAAAAACGCACCTCGATGAATATTTTGCAAGTAAGTCTCAACAATTTTGTAAAGAGAGCATAACGAGGCTTCCTGCGAGATGGAAGAAGGTAATAGAGCAAAACGGTTCATATATAACACGATATATCAACCTTAAACAACAAATATCGTCTATCGATTTCGCATCAAAGAAAAAGGAAGAAACTTTTGGGACACCCTAATATATTTTGCTATCAATGTGTATCCATATTATTAAGATTTATCATGATTAAAATGTTAAAAATATGTACCATTGGTGAGAGGTAAAAATATTGTACTTAAACACAATATATGTATAGTGTCATCTGTCGTCAGACCCACATAGGATCTGATATAGGGATCTGAAGCCGGAAGTGCTCGCATGGGGGTCTAGCAGACCCTGCCGTTTTATAATTCCGATGAAGATAAATGAATGAACGAATTAATATAGAAAAAGAGACGTGAAATGTTTAAATTCTCATGTATTTTAATCGAGAAACGTTACTTTTTATGAAACGCTTACATATGAGCACCTGCATGAAAAATGTAAAGTTTCAACACGATGTCGAGGCATTTTCTGTTACAACTGATCCTAAGATACTTTTCAATTAAATTTATCGTCTTAGTTATCTCGTTTGTAATAAATTTATTACGAGCACTGTGATATGTTTAAACCAACGAGTTATTTTTCATATTTACTGATATAATCGTGGAATATTATTTCAATTACTTCGGTTTAACACTAGAATTATCAACCTTTAATGTATATCTGAACGTAACGTGTGTGATTATTAGCAATTAAAATAATTCCAGTGGCATGATGAAAATAAGTAACTATATATAATTACCTATCAGTTTTAAGAAAAATTAATATCAATTTTATGAAAGACAGCTCCACATTTCACTTATTAAGAGTACAAAAAATCTTGAACCAGTCGTTTTCACTCGTTTCGTAATTCTGGTATTGGTTTCGAGTAACAGACATATATATGGGTATAATTTATAATCTGAAGTATATCGGGGATTAGCGGATTAGGAGGTTAACAAGTCTCCATTTGAGCAGTTCTTAGTGATCGTGTGACATTGGCTCGTCTGCATTTTCCATAAATGGCTCTCAGTATTAACCATGTGTTGGTCTGTCTACACACACTCACCTTAATGACTGTCACTAGTAATGGGATTTAAAAGAATTTTGAATCTATATTTACTAAAAAATTCGAAGATTTGATACGATTCGAGGCCAAAACTCCTGAAAGCATTGATACGTCTAGTTGTCATGACAATTTCAATATTAACGATGCGTTGGTCTGTCCACACACGCTCACCTTAATGACTGTCACTAGTAATGGGATTTAAAAGAATTTTGAATCTACATTTACTAAAAAATTCGAAGATTTGATACGATTCGAGGCCAAAACTCCTGAAAGCATTGATGCATCTAGGTGTCATGATAGTTCCAATACTAACAATGCGTTGGTCACACTCGCTCTTTTTAATGACTGTCACTAGTAATGGGATTTAAAAAGAATTTTGAATCCATATATAATGAAAAATTTGAAGATTTAATAAAATTGGAGGCCTAAAACTACTGAAAAGCTTGATACATTTATCCAATTTCATTTCACATACGTAGTCTTCATTTAGGAATATGTTACCTTAAATATCTCAAAAACAGCGGATTTTCGAGAAAAATATTAAGCTGCAAAGTTTTTCAAATATTGTTCACAAAGAAATGTCCCATACAGGAGCTCCCTCTTTTCAGAATCTGTGAATAAAAACGCAGACCTCTATTTAAGAAAACAGAGTTGGCTTCTGAACAACCTTGAAAGCACGCAACGAGTGAAAAATAAAGGAAAAGACGCGTCGTTTTTTGAGATATTCAGATGTGAAGATTTCAAACGAGCATCCTGTATAATAGAATCGTCTGGAACACAGCGGAGCATAACGACTAGAAGAGAAAGAGGCCCCAAAGGAGTAAAGGGGCTGGGAAAGAGCAAAAGATTGAAACGATCAAAGCCAAATCGGTGACTCACGACGATGAGGTAACGTGTGCGTGTGAGTAATGTAATGATGAAACTTTTTTGTATTTTATGTTCGTCGAGTAAAATTTTTCTCAGCCTATTCCCGGGGATTTTCCGACTAAAGCGAGATCAAACGCGGTATAACTTAAAATACGTAAATCACCGAATGAATCGCGAAAGTGATCCAGATGATTATATGAGTCGTTCACTGCACGAATCAATAATATTTGATTTATTTTATTATATTATAGATGAATGGTTACATATATTTCATAGTGAATAGATTTAATGTTATTTAATTTATGTTAAATTATTAGATTCGACGATGCTTGATCTATTTATTGTAATATATAAGAATTTAGTTATACTGTATTGTATACAGTAAATGGACCAATAATATTTGATTTATTTTATTACATTGTACATGAATGGCTACGTCTGTACTGCAACGAATTAAATTAAATATATTTAAATAATAGTTTATGAAAGGAATTGACCGACCCAGTGAAGAAATCTAGCTCGAAACTGCTCCTTTCTGCAAGTTCGCAAATTCGGTTTACAGGGTCGGTATTGGCGTATCTGGAAGTATATTTGCGAGGCAGGAATGATTGCAATGACCTCGGTGATCTAGCAGACGAATAAAAGTTGATAGAGGAAAGTAGCCCGGAGCAGTTAACGACGCCATTAATTAATTTAAATAAGAATAGTAGATCGAAAATCGTCCTACGAGCTTCAAGAGATTTCAGGCTTAGTCTTTTTAAGATGCGTCACGCTGATGTGTTAACTGTTAAAAAACGTAGAAGATATTGGTGTCCGTTTCTATGCACATATATGAGCCGTTCTCCGCACAAATTGATTAACTCCGTAAAACAAAAAGTGGAGAAACGCAATGAAATAACGTATATTGTTTTTTAAAATTCCCTTTATAATTTAAATCGAAATAAATATCGCAGAATGCATAAATGCAAATGCAACTTTCATCCAACGGTATATAAAATTTATAAGAAAAAATAGCCAAAAGGTAATCGTTGGTAATGTTACCATTTTTATGTTACTGGAAGAGTTAATCGATTTGGCAAGTGAGAAAGTAATAAATTTAAATTTGACTAAATTTTACTTAAATTCTGATAAGACGGTGCTAAAAAATTCACCGTTATCGTTCATGGCTCGCTGGTGCATTTGAGTTGCATTATCGCAGCGATTTACATTAGAGTACGGAGTTAATCAAAGTGAGCTCTGAAATAAATTATTTATTATTCGGTGGCCAAAAATTTTTGTCGTTTATTGGTGTTAATCTTAATTATCGGGGAAAGTTATTATAAATATAAAAAGTTACGACTATACCAAGTGCTTTGACACTTAAATTTAAGATTTTTCAAAAAGTGGAGTTAATCGATTCGTGCAGTGATCTAGAACTCCAGCGAAGGGCTTTCTCCAGCCGGAAGACAATGGGCAGCGGTGAAAGTTGTCCACAATACAGTTTTTCCACCGTTTCTACTGGCTACTACTTTTTTGCATTATAACCCTTTAATAACTCCTATTCTTAGTTGTATTTTAACTCTCTGCATTCCGTTATCCCCTCTCAGAGGACATCGTAATTCTAGAATATCACTCTGATGTCTCCTCTGAGGCTACATGGAAATTTATTAGCAATTACGTGGAATCAACTTATTCCAGGGCAAGTTTTTGAGGAATGCACGTTTCCCTGAAGTCTTCTCTTGAAATGGCACAAGAAATCAAATCAAAATATGGTAAAATTACTAAGATATATCAAAAAAATGTCAGCGGGTTTTACGTCAGAAGAGAACGTGAGAAGTGTGCTCACGACGGACAATGAACTAAATAATAAACTACATATTCTCGATGTGGGAGAAAGAAAACGGGACTGTATTGTTTGTTCTGACAGGAAAGCACCTGGTGGAAGACGTCAAACTACTTATTATTTTCGAACGTGCATAAATCAGCCTGCAATGCATATTGAGGAGTGCTTCAAAGTTTATCATACTGTACAAAACGATAAAAAAATAAAATATTGATTTTTTTTTGCAAATATATATTTCTCGATGTCTACCAGTTCGTATAAGTCCAATATCATTATAATACGTTACTTGGTTCCAAAACTATAATATGAGGGTTCGTAAACGCACGTTCCTGAGACAAGGTGGCGCTGAGTAGCTGGTAGCTAACGTCCAGAATGCTTCCGAGTGCAAAGGGTTAAATATTTGCAATTAAAAATTCGTTACTTTCTTACATGGATCTCTATTCCTGCTATTTTTCAAATAAGGGTAATAATGGTAACAATGGACTGGAACTTTCTTTGCGGGGTGTACTGTACTTGGTGGTGCAGAATAAAAGGGGACTCAAGGTTTTCCGTGATGCATGCAGGACGCTGGATTGCACATAAGCGTCGTCCTTTGGACCCGTCAGCAAGGTTCCCATAGGCTCCATGACACCAGTCCATTACATCATTCACAAGGAGAGTGCAAGTCCTTCGGGTCACCGATTTAATCGAAACTTTGTAGGTTTGTAGATTTCGTCATGCAGTTTAAGAATATATACCATTGTACCCGCCACTACTCGATGGTTTTTAAGATATTTACTAGATATTAACACTTTGACTGCCACGGTGGTCATCGGTGCCCGGAGCGCTTCAACTACTTAAACTACATTGAACAACATCGAATGAAAATTGACGATTAGTACATTTTGAATATAACCGCTGATTAGAAGATACTTTGAAATAAAAAGTGCCCCATTGAACGATTAAAAATTTTTATTAGAACATCAAAAATATATTAGAATAAATCTTGCATCTAGCGGGGCACTCCCGTTTCCCGAGGGAAACACGTGATTTCGGCGTGGCAGTCAAAGGGTTAATAAGATTGCTATAGAAAACTGTTTTCCTTGCATTGTATTCTTATTATTCTGTAACAAATATATGCTAGCATAAGAAATCGTAAAAAATAAATTTTTTTGATTAAGAAATTTGATTTACAATTGTTAATTTACAATGTTTTCATAGGCGAAAAATGAATATAAAATAAAAAATAGATCGAAGAAGAAAAAGCAACTAGAGACAGGAGTCGAACCCTGACCCTGCATCATAGGAATTTTCGGGTGTCGCTATTAAGCCACAACACCACTTGAAAACCACAAGAAATAAATCAGTGGTTACCGAGGTAATGAAACTTTAATCGCAAATATGTCGAAAACTATCGAGTAGTGACGGCTATAATGATATATATTCTTGAACTGCATGACGATGTCTACAAACCTACAAAGTTTCGATTAAGTCGAAGGACTTGCACTCTCCTTGTCAGCCTAACTTTGAGGAACCATTCAGTCTATCAATTTTCCTCGAAGCAAAGTGGATCCCGATGCAAGATGATGCCATCAAAAATAAAGATTCCATTCACGCTATGTATTCTAATCTGGTTGTTCCCATTCCAATTGTAGTCCCCATAAGAATGCCGATAAAGATGCAAGAAATGAAACAGATAAACGATGGAAAAAGAAGATGGGGAAATGATCTAAGGAGTGACGATGATCGAGTGACACTGGTTCATCCACTTCTCTTATAGCTCTCGGTAGTCGCTGTACACTAGGTCATGAAAGCTTGTCTAGTGACTTCTAGTAATAGCGTGACACTGGCTCGTCCATGTTAGCTTACTTTCCATCCTCATGTTAGCGATACATCGGTTCGTCAGGTTCCATTACTAAAAATCCTGTTTGTCCATAAGCAGTGGCTACCGTGTCGTGTCTGACTCTTGCTGCAACCGTGTAGTCGTGACATAAAATTAAGATCTTGCCTCCTTGCTGCAGACGAGTCCCGGTCTCGTCAACGGTGTTCAGTGTCTACATTATCCCCAGTCACTGCACATACTTATCGATACTCTCGTGACTACGTGTACTCTCGAATGTGCTACTTTCCTTTCGATTGCTTGTAAATATCTTTTGATACCGACAAATTGAGATAACGTGTTGTTACGAAGTAACAAGTGGAGCTGATAATTCGCGAAATGTAGTGTGATGAACTTTTTGCGTTTTTATTGAAATCTTTTCTTTACTTGTTTCTTTTTCTTTTTAATTTAGATAACATTTCTTGTTCGTGATACGACAGAAGTATAATAAAATGTCTGAGTATATTTGTCCTCTGAGTATACTCGAGTTCTGCAGATATATTTATCGACGAAAGTTAATGAACAACGAAATCATTTGCGAATTTTTGTTTATTTTTGAAATAGATACATAGATAAAATTGAAAATGGGTTTTATAAAAGACGTTAAAAAGAAATGTACTTATCGATTTGTAAAATGTTATTTCTTCGTTCTTTTCATTTTGATGTGTATATTTTGGAGATGAGAAATATAGAAAAATTTGAAAATGATTATACTTAATTTCTTAATTTTCGCCAGTAAATGCGCGTGCTGATAATTATGAAAGTGATCTAATGTGAGACAGAAATCTTATTTTATGTTACACGTTTACTTTAGGATAGTGTAATATTAGATTTGCAAAATAGTTAAAATTGGAATTAAAATCTGATTAAATTTATGGGTGTACCAAAATTAATTTTTCCATTTTTCCAAACGTAAAATTTCTAATAGATAATTTCGAGAATAAACATACGTACTTAGACTACCTTTATAGTCACAGGCACATTTGTAAATATGCACATATATTTAAGAAACGATAATTTAAATTTTAATCGGATCATTATACTGCTACATCTAATTTAAAAAATAAAAGCAGGTTCTAAAGAGCAAATATTTTTGATAGAAAATGCTATTTATGCTACGCCATTTTACCCTTTCCTTTTTTCGAATCGTTCAATTATTTTTATCCGTGTATTAAAGATGAAAATAATATCTAAATATCAAAATAATATCGTATTCGAAATATTATCTCATTGAATTATTTTTCGAAACTTGGATAATAGTCATATTGAGCTAATTTAATTCTTAGTCTCATACCTGTGTGTCTCCCATTTAGTGACTACTGTGACACAGAGAGGTTAGAAATGAAACCATCAAGCAGAGACATCTATTATCGGAGAAATCTTTTGAAATTGTCAGTCGTGGCGTTTTCCCTTAGAAACACAAAAATAACGTCTGTATAATATTGCTTATTTTGAGGTTAACGTTCACGCCGTGTACTGCGCGTTCGAGGAAAGAAGGCACCGCGTGTTTACTTCTTCACGTCTGATTAACTCTGTTGACACTCCTTTGGTCACAGACAGGGACCTTTATTAGCCGAAAACGATGACGAAGATCATCGGTTACCCATGATTAACCCCTATGGTACTATAATTAGATGACGAAGATCATCGGTCAAACTCGAATTTTGAAGTTTTGACGCTAGATTCAGAGTCAGAGACTCGAAAAATGAAACACAGTCAACATTTACAAGAATCCCACGCATTTTTTAATTTTTGGCCTGCTTTTAGGGTCTCCTGGCCCATCGTGCAATGGCGAGAAACAGGAATTAGAGCGCAACACAGTGGGTCAGGAGCCTACCAAAACTGGCCAAAATTCCAAAAATGCAGGAATTCTTGTAAATGTTGACTATGTCTCGTTTTTCGAATCTCTGATTCCGAATCTAGCGTTAAAACTTTAAAATTTGAGTTATCGGATCCAATATGGCGGATTAGAACTTCGAAATCAATTCAGGGAATGAGGGACTTGCATGAGCGATGGTTATTATTCGGATTATGGGTTTATAATTGTAAAATAACTACGATATATATATTCTCGTTTAAATTCTTTTATTATTCAAGGAAGATATATCTATCTTCGAGTGCTTTGCTAGAACCACTGACCGACTCCTGAAAGGGTGTCAAGAGGATACGTGACGCGCTTCGCCTAAACCCTCAGTTCTTATTTAATGTTTATATAAATATTCTTTCTCGGAATCTAGGTCTTATAAACTATTTATTCACACGTTATATCCTAGATTGATTTTTATATATGACTAAACTTATCTTTTCAACAATCGGGAATATATTTCTTTTCATGGCTGCGTTCCAACGATATAGACGTTACTTACGATACATTTATCGGAGATACGGACCGTGGTGGCGCTAGTGAGTTAAGTGGAAAATCGGTTTAGCCTCTTCTATTGCAATAACGAGTCTAACTCGTTGAGAATTCTCCATGCCAAACCTCATCAAGATGGATTACACTCGTATTAGACTAAACTTATACTTAACGTATTTTACCATACGCAAAATTTTTATAACGTTATGGTGAATAAAACAGGTATATAGTAAATATATCACTAACAATCCATCGAGGTAAATCAGAAATATATTCTCCTTCATGCCTGTGTTCCAATCATATGTACAATATTTACGATGCACTTATTGGAGATACGAATCGTGGTGGCGCTAGTGAGTTAAGTGAAAAATCGTTTTAACTCCTTCTACTATAATAAGGAGTCTAGCTCATTGAGAATTTTCCATGTTAAACCCCATAAAGGTTGCATTAGACTAAAATTATACTTAACGTATTTTACCATGAGCAAAATTTTTATAATTTTATTGCGAATAAAACAGGTATATAGTAAATATATCACTAACGATCTATAGAGAAAAATCAGTATTGAGATTATGGGTTTATAATTGTAAAATAACTACGATTTATATATTCTCTTTTCAATTCTTTTATTACTCATGGAAGGTATATCTACATATGTATCTTTGAAAGATTCTCTAGAGCGACTTGTGAGAGTCAAGAGGGTACGCGATGCAACTCGCCTAAACTCCTAATTCTTGTCTACTGTTTATATAAATATTCTTTCTCGGAATCTAGGTCTCATAAACTATTTATTCACACCTTATATCCTAGATTGATTTTTATATATGACTAAACTTATCTTTTCAACAATCGGGAATATATTTCTTTTCATGGCTGCGTTCCAACGATATAGACGTTATTTACGATACATTTATCGGAGATACGGACCGTGGTGGCGCTAGTGAGTTAAGTGGAAAATCGGTTTAGCCTCTTCTATTGCAATAACGAGTCTAACTCGTTGAGAATTCTCCATGCTTACTTATACTTAACGTATTTTACCATACGCAAAATTTTTATAACTTTATGGTAAATAAAACAGGTATACAGTAAATATATCGCTAACGATCCATCGAGAAAAATCAGTACTGAGATTAAGGGTTTATAATTATAAAATAACTACGATTTACATAATCCTCTTTTCAGTTCTTGTATTACTCAAGAAAGGTATATCTACTGTTGCGGCCTGAGGGCCGCAATGACCCAGGTCAAGTGGAGGACTGTTTTATGTCCTTATTGCCAGCATCCTCTGACCTGTATACACTCATCGTCACCTAAACCACCACTTGGGTAAACCGTAGTAAGGACCCAAATTGTTTAAACAACCACCACCACCGAAAAACATTGAAGCTAGCACACACCTTCAATATTATTCACAACCAATAGAATGACACACAGCCACCTCTTACATTTACACCGACCAATTAGTAGAATAGTCAAACTTATAAAACCATCGACACAGCAGTCACGAGAGCGTTCTCCTAAAAGTCTCACCGAAATCGGACAATCATCACGACCAAGCTATCATCCTGGACTCACCATCAGCTCAGCGCAGGAGACAGCCACACCTCAGAACTTTGTAGCTCAACCATAACCGAGCCTAGCTCTATTAATTTAGAGTAGGTCGCATCCCAGCAACATTGCCGCATCTGCATAAACGGACCTTGCAACCTCGCGAAACTCCCCGAGCGAGTGCAGTGTTCGGGACGCAACATCTACATATGTATCTTTGAAAGTTTCTCTAGAGTAACTGACCAACTCTTGGTAGTGTTAAGAGGGTACGCGACGCAGTTCGCCTAAATCCCCAATTCCTATCTAATATTTATACTGTGGGCAACTTTCACCACGACCCATTGTCTTCCGGCGGGAGACAGCTCTGTGTTGGAGTTCTAAGGCCTCGCCAAGGACAACAGCCACAGATGGGGATGCTAGACACCAAGCTGGAGCATCTGGACTGGAGCTCAGCGGAAGAGGCTACGGACACGCGAAGACAAGGCGTCGGAGAGGGGACACGCCCTATAAAACAGCGAGGGATGCGTTTTTGGGGCACTATCCGACCAGAGCACGAAGGGAATAAAGTTACCCAGAAGCAAAGAGCCTAGTTTTACTAAAATCCTTCCTACAATACAAACATTCGTTCACTGAATCCAAGTCTTACACACTATTTATTCGCACTTTATATCGATGATTGATTTTTGTATATAACTAATCTCGTCAACAATCGTATCCCATTCTTCTGTTCGCTAAATTTTCCAAATCTGAATTCTTAAATTTTTAATAATGCATCCAACATGGCGCTTGAACGTTGCTTCGCATAACCCTGACTAGAGTTCCAGATGCTTGACTACTCTTAAACTCGTTTGAGGTAACGTTTCGAATCCTGACACTGGCAGAGTCGAGTAATCCATGCGTTACATGTTCAATCTCTTATCTACTTCTCGCGTCTACATCTACCGGTTTCATCTGCAACTAGCGGCTCGTCATCGATCCAGATAAACGGATATCCAGTTTCAAGCAAGGTTAGGTTCCGTTTCAGGTATCCTCGCGTACCTGTATAGCCACGTACATACCTGCGTGCACAGGTAGCAGCTGAAGACTGTGGTAGCCACTCTTTTATCCCGTAGTCGAAATAAGAAAAGCAAATTGCGGCGAGGGAGAAGCGCGGAGATAGGGAATCGATAGAGCAATGGCGAGATAAGAGGGAACGTTGGAAATAAAGGCAGGAACGGAAACGGGTAAGGCTAGATAGAGAATGATCGTAGATTAAGAGAAAATCCTAATTTACGACGGCTTGGGGGTTTTAGGCTGCGCTGTGTACAGGTAGGTCAGACGAGCGTCTCTGTATCCGCGTTCGCAGATGGCGCTGCCGTCGACGCAAGTCTGCGGCGTATAAATGCGCGTTCGTGCATTGTCCCGTGCACTTGTATTCGATGATACATTCTCCTTTCCGGTTGGTTCTATGTACCTACGTAAGTTTACGTGCCACGTGAGGTCGTGTGCGTGAAATTTCTGTGCCACGATCGATTCGGGAAACGAGACTTCGTAGTTAAGTGAAATATAAACGAGCAGTGCTTCTTTACTTGCTTTTCGTCAACGGGATATCATTTCGAAACGGTACAACGTGTGAATGATTTACTGGGTGAAGGGATATTATCGATTGTTGGAAATTAGCTACGTCTGTGCAACGATCGTGACAGGCCAATACCGACCTTTGGACCTCAAGGTACTATGCAGGAATCAAAGGGTCGGTTTTGGGGGTTTAACCGTCTGAGTCCCAAGCAGCGCGATCGCGCTCAACTTTGCTGATGCATGTACGTCACACGGTACCAACAAGCGCTATTGCGACGATTGGAATTTTTCGACATAAAATTAAACAAGCGCTATCGAGACGTTTCGACTTCTTTGCACTCGATTGAGGCAAGCGTTATCGTGCTGTTTAGGGTTTTTCCACTGTGTTCTTCCGAAAACCTCAAGCACTGTTTGGGACTCAAACGGTTAAAAGGGTCTGCTGTCCCTCGCTGCTATCACTATCAAATCCGAATCAGTGCAGATAGCTTACGTATTGTGACCCACAGGGGTGTGATAAAGACTCGTGTTTTATTTGTATATTCGCATAAAGTGTATGTATACCGTCAATAGGTCGTCCTCAATTGGCGACGGTTAATGACGAACCAAATTTCTTGAGGAACGTTGCGTTTATAGTGGACTGTATTTTGCGTAGTAGTTTCGGATAACTCTTCTGAACTCTTCGAATGTTATTGACTGACTGACTGGTACTGACCTAACTAACTTGTGCGATGCACGATCTTTCGGAGCCCATGGTTTCCAAAGGGAAATCGGTTTTCCCATTGGTGGTTGACAGGACCGAGGGTGGGCCCTCGGTCCGCGAATCAGATGCCCCCAAAGAAGGGAGGACCGTCTTCCGCGACCAGGTCTGCCGGTGGAGGAAGCCTCTCCCTCAAAGGGGGTTGCTGGTGGGTCACCCGCACATTCGTGACCCTTCCTGAAGGACCCGTTACTTTATGGCTCCGAAAGTCGCGACATCGCACATGGCCTGGTCCCTTTCTTTGCAGGCCTATTGTCAGCCAAATCCTAAGTGCTGTTGCCTGCTTTCTAACATTAATGGCTAAAGAATGCCTCGTGTCCGGTGACCCGAGGGAAATAAAGAATTGTTTGAAAATGTATTGAAAATGAAGATAGAAAGGACACGGAACTTGAACTAACACAGCAATTAGAATCTGGCTGCCAGAAGACCCTAACGGTCTTCTGGGTCTATTCTAAACAAAGGGCCGAACGAAATACCGGAACGACATTACAAGGCTTAACAGTGTATACATTTCACTTATATTAAACTTTATATATCCAATCGCTGTACAACTGAATACGGTTACTTCCCTGTAGGCTGATCATTTGGATTTCCTTCTCGAAATTCCCAACATCGATGATTATTTTATATGATATACCCAGTGGACTAGTTAACGCGATCACTTCGATAGCGTTTGGTTTTGGTGAATTAATCTCGCATTTATTTTCACCATAATTAATAATTAACGAGTATATAACGTTGACCATTATTAACGATGCCCTTTGTACATAACTGATATTTCGTTTAAACCATTTTGTTGTTATCTTTACGACCGTGCTCGTGTTCAAGTAGGTTCAAGTAGACGCTTTTGTACAGAGGTCTTGGTAAAGAGGAAGTGTGTTATCAGGTTATTAGCACCAGATCTAGCGCTGTCAGCACACACCCATCTAAGCACTTAGCTCGTGCACACGCCAGCAGATCTTTCCTCTACCTCGTTTCTTCGCAGTCGTTAACCACGATTAACGTTGAATGCGAATGAATTTTGACTTACGTCTCGGTGCAAGCGAAGTGTCATTTCCTTTAATAAATCTACAGCGCGTACCGAAATTCGCGCGAGATTTGAATTTACCGCCATTTGTGCGGTAAAGTGTTGCCAACGAATAAAAAGACAGCGTGACAACTGACAGTTCAGGGTTATTCAAAACAGGTTGTTGAGCAATATTTACAATTTTTAGTTAAAAATCTGCGTTTTCTATCGGAATCACTTCTTGCATGAATTTTTGAACAACCGATATTTTAATACGAGATTAACCCTTTGTACCTGGGGGGCGCCCTTCAGTCGCCATTTGATAAAATTTCAAAGATCGAAAATTCACGAAAGAACAAGAACGCGATAACGCAAACTCAAAACTCGTAAACTGATTTAACTCAGGGAAAGAACACCAAGATAACGAAAACACACAAAGACGCGCTCTTTTAAAACTCTCCTTCCAAACACCAAGCGACTCACGCTTGTGCTGGTCACAACCGATTTCTAAGGACTCTGTTTTGGCTGTCAAGGACCACGCTTTTGTGCTTTCCTTAACCTACGCTTCACCTCCCCGTAGAGGAGTCAAGCAACTTAATTTTGTTATATAGAATAACTTTTCGATTTGCTTCTAGAAGATATCGATCGGTTTACAATTTGTTTTTGTCGGCAATAGCCGATTCGCGATTTCTTTTGGTATCCTACAATATTAAATTTATAATTCTGTAACGATACATAAAATGTCGGAATAAAATGGTTCTCCGAGACAATTCACAGACAGTTTCTTTCCATGCTACAGCGAAAAATGTCATCGACTTTGTAACGCGGAAGCTTCCTGATCTCTGACAGCTTCCTAACGCAAAGAGTTAAGACCAAAGTGAATCGAACGAAACTGAACGTGGAATCTAGCTCGACATAGCAGTACAAAGGGTTAACATAAAAAGGATATCAATGTAACTCTACCACTATGTCAGGGGTACACCTTTCAAGAGTATGAAAGCTGAAGTTAGACTGAGCGATCAGAATACCCTCTATTCTCCGAGTTATTCCGAGTGCAAATTCCTGAGCACGGTGCAGTAGTGCTCTCTTTGGCATCCAAATTTTTGCCCACTTTAGCGCCTATTGTTACCTCCGCCGATTCAATTACAATTTGTTTTTGTTGGCAATAGCCGATTCGCGATTTCTTTTGATGTTCTACATATGTCAAATTTAAGATAATGCAACGGGTGCGAGGTATCGAAATCAATTAATTCTACGTGTTAATTATTATACGAATTCTTATTTGCTGCTTCAAAAAATATCGTCAGCTTTATAGCAGAAAATCTTTGAACTTCTGCTCTTCTTCAACCAAAAAATCGTCGAGTGCAAAGGGTTAAATATAGGAAATGGTATATACTATAAAAATTGCCGAACACACGAGGCTATTGGTTAGCGAAGATTATGTAAATGTAATGTTGAAGGTGATATTATAGAGAATTATAACAAGAAAGTCAAGATAGCGGAAAGGATATAAGCGTTTCAAATGAAGCAAAGATGTTCGATCATGCGTCATTTAGATCGAACAGGAGAGGTACAGAAAAGAATTTTAAAAGAAATTTTAAATAGTCAAATGAATCAAGCGACATTGCGATCTCCTTGTTAGACCAAGGACACACGAGTGTACATGTACGACCAAAAATTTATGTCAAAAATATCGTGCAAACAATGTGACACGCGTAGTAAGAAAATGCCAAGATCATATCGGTAAAATTAGAAAATAATACAACGATATATGCAACATTTACGTTACATTTGTTGGAGATATGGACCGTGGTGGCGCTAGTGAGTTAATCGGAAAATCGTCTTAACGCTGCCTTACAACGCTTACCCGTGAAAGGTGTAACGTCTAATACTACTCATTTCTACTGCTATTTCTACTACTCGTACTACTTCATTTTTCACTCAGGAGTAAAATATGTTTAATTAACACATGTACCAAAGTCGATCTTTTTGTCGAAAAATCGATTGTTATTATCTACGAGTATTCGATATGAGTTCCTCTGCAAAGTATTGAACGTAAATCGGGAAAATGATTGAGAAAAACGTTTAAGATCGTCAATACGATCTTTTGCAATCTTTTGTAATTGCAAAAAGGAAAATTCTGGGACCAGTCATTTTCACTGGGTTGGTAGTACTAGTGTTAAAGGGAGTGTCAGTGGAGTTAATCGGCCCTGAGGATGTAAACACGCTGTGCTTTCTTTCCTCGAACGCACTATAGGCTCATCGGTAAGACTACCTTGCAGGCCCACATAAGGGTCAACCATCCCTACCAGATCCGAAAGCAAACATCCATGGCAAAAGGATTTCATTGCGTGGTGGGACTGTAGAGGCATAATTCATCACGAGTTACTGAGGTCAAATTTAACGGTTACCGTGGATAGACACGTTCAGCAACTGCAAAGAGTGCGAGAGAAATTGCACGAAAAGCGTCCTGGTCTCGTTAATCGCAGAAAAGGTCATTCTTTTGCACGACAATGCGCGACCACATACAGCAAGGCTGAGTCAAGAAACAATTCTTCACCTTGGATGGTGTTAACTACCCCCACCTTACTCCCCGGACCTTGCCCCGACAAACTACCACCTTTTCTGTTGCTCGCAAAACTTTCTGAACGGAAAAACTTTTAATTCTGAAGCCAGACTGCCAAAAATTTCTTTCCAGCTCAATCCAATCATATTTTACAAGGAAGGAATTGATAAACTGCCAAGAAGGTAGGATAAGGTTATACACAATAATGGCGAATGCATAATAAATTAACACGTTAACTGCAACTTTTCAAGATTCCAATCTAGGAAGCCAATTTAATTTAATCATGTTATATTATTAAAAATTTTATTTATAGTACATAGTAATAATCAAAAAGCTTAAAAAATGTTTTTTTTTTTTAAAGAAACGTGTTACGAATTATCTCGTAGTTGGCGTGCAAAATTGTTTTAAAAATTATCACAAACCATAAAATGTTATTCTGCATGAATAAACTTGTATAAACTTTTTCTTTTTAAATTAACTTTGTATAATTGTATTGTCTGTTCATTTAAGCCAAATCTGATTTTTTCTTCTCTTTCCTGATGCATCTATTCATACTAGTACTGTTATACTATGGGTTTCCTCGTAGCTGTACAAATATGGCAAATAATGAAGGGACGAGATAATTCGTAGTAGGCGCCCTGGGCAAGTAAACAACCTACGAGATATCTCAAAACTATTTTATTGTTTTATGTAATTATCTTTTTGACGCCTATCAAAGCCCTTATTAAAATCATTTCTGTCATAAGTTCCCTTATTCATTAATGTTATTCCATATTTCTTCTTATTTGTATTTATTTCCGAAACAAATGATTCATTGACAAACAATCTTATAAAACCGCTTCAATCTGATTAGACGAAAAACGCGTTATAAGGGGACCGCGTTATAGGAGAATTGTTCCAATTTTAGTTCTGCGTTATAAAGAAATAGCGTTATAAAAACACCGCGTTATAGGAGACTTGACTGTACATACTCCTTATAATCAGAGAAATTGATACATCATTCTTTAAAAAGTCCTGTGTTTGAAATACTGTGTCGATACACGGTGAGAGGATCGACGTTTCAACTAATCCAAAACAAGCATTTTTACTTCGCGCGAAGACTTCGACTACACACCTTACACGTCAGACGACACGGACAAAATGCACGCTCTCCTATTCTTCTCAGCGCTCCCAGCGCCACGCCATGAGTCGCGGCCAGACAGAAACTCGACGCTTCCCCTTCTCCTCGAATTTTGCCGACTAGTAGTTCCCCCCTTTCTCTTGCCCATCCGTTGCCTGGCTGCCTGCCTGACGCTGGTAGCTGGCGACGGAGTGGGGAGAAATAATGGGTGTTCTTTCGTACTACGGTACGCGACGAACCCATCTTACATAAGAATACTATTTCTGTAAGAGACGCCCGTTACTTTTCTCGACTTCGGCTCAGGCAACAGAGTCTAGGCTGACAAAATGTTAGGAGAAGGGGAAGCATGGAGTCTCCGTCTGACCACACTGTCTACGGCTTTCTTCCATCGTCGACGTTGTATTGATACCTAGGTAAACAAGCGACCTCACGTATTTCTAACACAGTTATTACGAGATTTGACGTAAAACCATTGGTTCGTGCTTGCTCGAGCGAAATCCCATAGCACTCTCATCACGAACGTGTAGTGGAAGCGGAAAACGCGCACGTGCAGACTGAAACAGCTGCCTTAACGTGCACGTGCATTTGTGGCTCGTGTCGCCTTAGTGTACGGCGCTCTCCGCACTACCCACGCGTGCGATGCTCTTTCCATCTTCCAGGCTTCGGCGTACAACGAAGCGTATAACGAGATAACTGGCCTTGTAACGTGATTATCGCCTGGACATCGCCATCGCCGAGTTTTCTAGCGCAATGGTCACGTAATCGCGACGACATTCGGGTAATCGGTCAAAAATTTTTTTCTAACGTGATCTTGCTTTTTATACTATAAAATCTGAAAATTTGTGAGTGTTCGGGAAGTAGCGGTTCATAGTTACCGTGTTTAGGTGTTTCGTGGAAGGATATAGGGGCAAGGTGATGTTATGAATTCCCGCCTTTATGTTATTGACGACACGCTAACGTAGTACGTATTTACGCACGTAGTAGTAATAGAATAGGTTATGTCGGCGCGGTGTTCACCTTAGATTAACCCATTTGTATCAGTAGCGTATATATATAGGAACATTGGCATTATGATTGAATAGTACGACACAAATAGATTAATATTTAATTCTTTTTTTCTTCCATTAACCTTTTGCCATCCAAATCGTATCCGACGTTCTATCGTCAAATGACTCATAGCTAAAAGTATATTGCGAAATGATATTCAAAGTTTAATTCTATTTTTATATTCTGTCACAACGTATCTACGTTGACATATTTCCGTCAAATTAAATTATCGTCCAAAACTATATATACGGTGTCCCAAAATTCACGCAAGATTTAAATTTTGCGCTATTCGTGTAGTAAAGTGTTGCCAAGGGAAAAAAGACAGCGTGACAGTTGACATTTCGAGGTTATTAAAAATGGAGCGCTACACGAAAGAACAACGCGTTTTCATTGTTGAGCAATAACCTGTGTACTCTATCAAAATTACTTCTTGCGTGAATTTTGGGACACCCAATATTTTATATACTATATCTTAATATATTAATTAATTGTAATCCAGCCAATAAAAATCGACTTTTTGGGGATTTTTTTTTCTAAGGAAGCCATGATACATATTGGCATGCAGTTTTCGCTCTCAGATTTATTTATACTTGAAGAATACTTGCAATCATTTTTAACAAAAGTAATGAAAATTGTGGAAATTATATAGTCTTAGGTAAATCGTGTTTTTAAAAAAGGAGCTCGAATGCCTGACGTGATTTCGGACCATCTGGTTATCTGAAACGAAAAAACCAAAAAGCATCTTAATTAGTATAAACACAATTATAGCATAAATTACCAAAACAGTGCTTTTCGTTCTTTGAGTCTTAAACAAAAATTTAAAAAATCGTCAGATTTTGAAATCCGTGGTTTACGCGATAAATGTACATCCGATGAAGATTTCTTCCAAATTTCGAGTCAATTGATCGACTAAAACGCGAGATATTCCGTCAGCCAGTTCAAAAAATACGGTTTCGAGAAAAACGCGTTTGAAGTTAGCGTTATCCGTTGTACAATGGCTGTACGCCGCACTTTAAACCTCTATAACTTCGCTAATTTCACGAATTCGAACAAATCCTTTTACACAGACATTTTTGAAAGCATACGCTTCGAGAAAATGTAAAAAAGAAAAAATCGTTTTTTTGAAGCCGGATTACAAGAATACCCTAATCAAAATATAGAATGCTAAGTCCAACTCGACATGGAATTAGCAAAGGATTAAGAAGCCTGGATTCTTATGGTGAAATAATCTCTTCATGACTAGAATATTACGTTTTTAATACTTTTTGAAATATTCGTAAATGTGATTTAATATAAAATTTTTTGATTAATATAAAATTATTTATTAATATATTTTTGTCATTAATTCATATGATACAAATAGATTAATAGTCAACTTTGGAACTACTATGGAGTGATTGACTTTATGGGTATAAATTGTTCGTGTATAATACTTCATTAATCTGTGCCATAATTAATAAAAAGATTG
>NW_016908693.1:226445-233188 GCF_001483705.2 Eufriesea mexicana | reverse complement strand
AATATATATTATATATATTAACAATTTTTACATACTACATTCGTTTTAGTTAACCTGAATAGAATTCTACTTGGAATATTCTCTTCCCAGTTAAATTTTAAGGTTATGTCCAATTTAAAACGTGCTCGTTCAGAGTGTCCCATTAAAAGACGCCAGTGCTGTATAGGGGATAAGATGGTCCTTAAGATTAGATACATTGGACATTAATATCTCAATATCTTCTATAATACTCCGAAGAAAAAATACACAACCCCATTTAAAGAAATTAATTTTACCTCGAAGTCACGTTTACTACTTCGCAAAAATTGCTATTAAAAATAAAAATAACACGCTATTAATTTTTTCTCGAAATATTGGAAAAAGGATAAAAACGAAATTTCTAGGAATATTAACTCTAAACCTAACTTTAAAAAATAAAATAACGAGGGGGATATTAAGAGAATGATTATACGTATATTGGAAGAAAAATGGCGAAGACGAGTGATTAAGCTGAAAAAGTTGAACGCGTAATTTTTAACGAAAATTTGAAAAAAAATTTAGTGTTAAATAATATCGAAAATTTATAAATTTTATTCCGAGTGATCTACGATCCCACAGTGTTACGTATTATGCTCGGGAAATGCTTTGTGAGGTTAATACCCTGTGCCTGCGTCTACGCCAATGCCTCGAAGTTCGTTGCATCATTCGTCATCGTTCTATTCCACTCGGCGTGTCTCGATCGATTTCTTAGTCACGCGATGTCTTGTGATCCGATTTGTAGGTACGACGCTTTCGGCTAATAATGAAAATACGTGTATCCTGTTTTTCTAATTACATTAGAGAAGGTGGATCTACGGGGACATAACCGATCCTTCCGCTTGTCACCTTTCCAGCCAATAGGAAGTTTGACATCCGCTTGCACGGTAATCTAATACGATCGGACGTCGATTATACGCACTCTCGCAATTGCAGAATTTCGAAAGGGATAACGTGTTATCGATTCGAGCAATTTAGATAAAATAGAAAACAGCAGATAGAAATAAATTTTAATGCGAACCGCCTTATATCAAAATAGGAGCAACGTGGTTATATATAGGGTGTCCCGTTTGAGTTGGCACGAGAAATCTCGTAAATAAGTGATTTAAAAGAAATAAATTGGAATTTATTATTGAAATTTTTTAGTATTTTAGCTCACCTTTTAAGATTTAGTATTTTTAAATTTTGTAACTTGAAATATTTTTTCTTAGTATTTTAGTTCACCTTTTTGTATTTAGTATTTTTGAATTTCGTAGTTTGAAATGTTGAAAAATTGTTTTCTTTAAATCACCTCTCTAGGGAATTTTTCGTTGTGCCAATTTATGCGAGACACTGTGTATATCTGCTTTTATCGATTCGAAGTTTATGTTTTTGGTATTGATAGTAAGTAATCAATGGTGGAAGGTTCTCGTGTAGAATAGATTCTTTGAATAGCCTGGTTTTTACATAATTACTGTAATTATTACTTAATTATTATTATAAGTTTCTGTGCACATATATATACGACAGTAATTGAATAATACGAAATGTGTTTTCTTATTTAATAATAAGAAATGGATTTTCGTCTTCTAGAATCGTATTTTAATAGAATTTCATTTTTCGAAATAAAATATTTTCTCTAAACTCATTGCCACTTAATAAATTTTGTAGCTCTGAATAAAATTGTTGTTCTACATTCCATATACCTAATTACGTTTTCATAGATAGATGTTTAGTACATATGAAACGATATAATTTCATATAAGTAACTCTTGATTCGATTCTTGTCGAAAATATTTTTTTTACAGCGCAAACACTTAACGAGTAATTTTTATTTATAGATTAAATTTGATCACCCTGTATAGTATACTCGTTGGTATACTCGTTACATTTTACGTATACAATCCTACATACCCGTTACCAACGATAACAATTTGAAGAAATTATCGTATTTTTCTCGACGTAAATTTTCGCAGGCTCGTAGAAAGGAAATATCGGATAAAAAGCGGAAAGAATAAAATCATTGGAGAAAAATTCGTAGATACCGTACGCGTTAATGACAGTGCAAACACTTATCGGCCGGAATATATATTTTTTCGAAGCTGTTTGACTAACCTGTTCCCGGTATTCTATCGTTGCCAGTATTACAGGTTTGCATACGCGTACGTTCATTAGAGATTTCGAAAGTCGACGTGCATGGTTCACGGACCTTTTTACTATCGAAGTGACTTCATTTCTATGACTCATCGTTTCCCGTCGTTCGCGGCGTGCGCGGTGTGCGCGGTGTGCGCGGTGTGCGCGTGGTATAATGGCGCGCCGCTAGGTGGCACTGCGATCGTTGCGTACGTCAGAGAAATGAAATAACCGTCAGCAGTGTGTCTCGTCTCTCGTCGGGATTGATGCACGAAAAAAAGCACGGATTCTCGCGACGTAAAACGTGTCGAGGAATTATTAATGTTTGTGCACTATCTTCGTTCGTTGACCGCTCTAACTCCGTTGGACTGAGTGAAACCTCGATAAAGGGTTTTATTAAAGTACAAAATGATTGAGATTCTTCTTTGAAACGTCTACGTTATTACACAGTTATGTCATAAAGTTGCGACGTTTGATCGGTGGGAATAGCTTCTCCTCTTTAACTCGAATAAAAGCCAATTGTGCAATTGACTGTGGTAAAATATAATAAATTTGTTAGCAGACGAGTGCATATTATTCGATAGACAACGTATAATACTCGCACCTTATTTGTTGCTGCATATTACGTCGCCATTACGTTGCATTTTGTTGCGTCACGTTTGCAAATTTAAACGAATGAAATTTTTGCTCGGTTGAAAAAAATTTCTATTTGCATTTCTGTATTTATTATTAGATAAGCGATATATTCCTGAAATATAGAAAAATAACTTATTATCACTGTTTTCTATTATTATGTCCATTTTTCCACAAGAATTAACGAATGTTTGACAAGTCATGTAATAATATACAGTGTGAATCACGAAAAACATTATAATATACTTCCTTCGAAGCATTTCTGTCGAACTGAATAAACTTTTTAATAAATAAAAAACAATTTTAGTAGCTAAATTTTTGTTTTGGATAAAATGGTACTTTAACGGTATTTTAGATATTTGTTACTGAAGACAAAAAGGAAAAATATTTTGTTTAAGAGGAACTTTGGGGAAGCTTTGTGAAATGCTATTAAAATAAATGTATTCTAATTGAAAAATTACTTTATTAAATATTTAATTATTTAAATCAGTAATTTTTCACATTCATGGATACTTTTAAAGATTTACTTCGTCTCATTGGCGTAGATATGGATTTTCGTGCAATACGAATTTTTCTCCTCGTGTTCTCTTTCGTAGCAGATGTTGTGGTCATTACTTGCCGTTCTATATAGTTGCATAAAAAAATTATAGTTTTATCAAATCTGACTATAAAACTGTTCTGCACCGTTTCACTCGTTTATTTTTAAACCTCTGATCTAAATACCACGGTACTTATGATAAGTGTCATTAAAAGTACGTTGGTACCCACATATTCTGTGCTAAAATTTTGGTCCCTTATTTTTAACGGATTAAAAAATATTTAGAAGTTCAATGACACCATTTTGAAAATATAAAATAATTTTGCTTAAATTTAAATCTTCACGACTCTTTAATTATCCAAGCTAAACGACTCTAATTGAAATAAATATTACCTCATTCAATAACGCTTATGGAGGCAGTACAAAATCATATATTTTCAAGGGAAATTAAAACCGCTTAATAAACAAAAAAAAAAGGGAATAATATATTATCCGTTTTTGAAAACTGCTTGCTTCCCACCTAAATTTCGTGATATCTCAAGCGATTAACACCTGTATCCCATCTGACTGGAAGAAAAATAAAACTCAGGTCGATATCTCTATTGGTTTTAAAGAAAACAGCCTATGGGCTCACCCTGTATAAACAGCAAATCGAAAAGTGCTATTTCCACGTGATAATTCACTGATAATACATCTTATCAAGCACACTTTCGATTTTTCTCGTTTGATAGCCGACAGTTCGATATAACCTTTGTTTATTCGTCCAGATACCGCTGCCTCTCCCAGCGCTGCGTTATTTCGAACGAAATGTGAGGTTAACCGAACGAGAAATTGCTTACCCAAGTCCGGCGATCGTTTCAGTATGAGAAACTTGTAGCTCTGTAAAAGGAAGTTACGTAAGGTAACAGTTAGGCGCCACAATACTAGCGAAGAGACACGAATCTTTTGCTCAAATACATTTCGTAAATATAACAGGAGAGAAAGCAGGCTCGCTCGCTTGAATCATTCATTGGCGCTGCGAGCGCGGACGTTACTGGAAACTTGAGCGCTGCCAGGCAGCGATGTCTGCATAAAATAACGTTATTTTAATTGCGCTCGCGGAAGGCACGGATAAGATATGACATAAACCACGAGCTGTCCGGTTTCCCGGTGTAACAGCTAATTTTTCTACCCATTCAATTTCTCCAAGTAAAATTACGTTCTACTGGAAACCATAAAGAACACGCGAATCGAGGGAAAGCCACAGAAACGGTCGTTTCTGTGCACCGTTACTTTGTCACTGCGAAAAACACGCTTTATTTCTTTCTGTGGATGTCGTGAAACGCCGCTGGCCGAGAAAAAGTTTATAAAACGCGTGAAATTCGCCCTTGTCGGAGATATTATCTAAGATATTAACTAAGAGATAAATATATAAATAAAGATAAGCTTTTATTTGTGTTATATAATGGTAAGCTTTTATTTCTATTATATAAAGGTAAGCTTTTATTTACATAAAAACAAGCTTTCATTCATATTATATAAAAGCAAGCTTTCATTTATATTATATAAAAGCAAGTTTTTTAGGTTAACCAATAAACCGTGTCGAATTTTTGAAATAGCGCCATTTTCTTTTTATCTGGTACGAAGCAATGTTTCTGATTGGAGTCAGAGTTTGTTTCAAACGCAATAATTAATGTTTTATATTAACGATATCAATATTATTTTTTTTTATAATTTTGTTCTGTTATCATTTTGTAAATTTTTTAATCACATTATTCAGTTGTGATCTTAATTTCCAATTCTCAGTGATTAATATGTGCTTTTAAACAAGCTAAGCTTTTTATTTTATATTTAATCCTATCCCTGATGTAATTTTAATGTGTAAATGTAAAACTGCTTTTCGTTTCAAACGAAATAATTACAATTTTGTATTAATTTGTTATTTCTTTGGGTATCCCAACACAGACGAATGTAATAATTTCTTACAAATTTTCTAATTTCATTATTCATTTCGTTATTAATATAATTTCATGCGTCAGAATAAAATAACAATAAGTTTCAAGTTATTTTTATCTAGATATATCTTTCATTGAATAGATTGGATAATATTTAATAGCTTTTTCACGATATAATTTTGTAATTTGATAAAAATTATCTGCCAAATTCTAAATCGCTATTTTTCTTAATTTTAATAATGATTTTACTTCCTGTATTTCTATTGCATTATTTTAACTTCGAAATTATACTAAACAAATATCATATATATAACATAGTTTGCTTACAATTACGTAATTTTTTTCTGAATTGAAAATTTGATTCTGAAATAACGTCGAAGAATAAATATTAAACAATAAATGTAATAATATTTATAATAATAGTATTAGTATTGATAGCATTATAGTATTAGTATTAATAATAGTACTATAATATAATATGTAATAATAGTATTATTATTATATATAAACTACTAGTAATAATGGTATTAATATTACTAACAGACCAATTATATTCATAAAAATCAAATAACGAGTAATTATAGCAAATGAATAAAAATTTATTTCATAAAATGAAATAAAAATGAAATAAAATGAAATAAATTTTAAATAATTGAAAATTGAAAGCAAACTATTTAATTGCACGTACATATCGATTAACATTTTATATGAAATATTTCAGGAAATATTTGTGTCGGTTGAAAAGTAGATTATTTTCCAAACAATTTTTCAAGATAATTTTAAAACTATAAAGTATGAAAAATTTTCATAATTCTCAAATCTGCTGTAAATATAACCGAAGCTGTCTATAAATTACTTTTACATCAGCCTGTTCCTATGTGCATCAATAGTTCTATGTGATATCAACAGGATATACGTATTTTTGTAACCGCTATTTGGAATTTCCCCGATGGCGCCTTTTACGTCACAGGCCACCATAAAAAGAATTCATTCGGGCAATTCAAGATCAAATCGGGCAAAGTACTTTGGCCTTTATTTGACTGCGACAATTACCTGTACACGTGGCTCAGGTCGATGGTTGTTACACAGTGTATGCTGAAATGATTTACGACAACATTTCGTCATGTCGATTAAGCATAAAAATACAACAGGAGTTCGAACTCTTACGTAATTCACCTCGTATCTTTAATGGTGTTTTAATGGCATTTTGCATTTGTATTAGTGTTATAATTAATATACAATAATTTAAATCCGTATAAATTTGATCAGAAGAATGTATGTGATATGGTATATACAGGTGATAAATTGAAATAAATTTAATATTGAAATATAGTATACAAATTATAATGAAATACGAATATAAATACAAATTAATGAAATAAATTTTAGGATTCTAGATAATAATGATTTCGCGACGTTCTTTTAATTTTGAAAGAAGAATAAATTGTCATACTAAAAATAACAAAATTATTCCATTTTTAGTTTTTTTTTTATATATATACTATTATTGT
>NW_016908693.1:220604-226264 GCF_001483705.2 Eufriesea mexicana | reverse complement strand
TAATATAATACTTTTAATTTTAATATAATATATTTTTATTTCTAGTGTTCTACTTAGTTCTACTGTTAAGATTTATACGAATGTCTGGTTAGCGTCTTGACGGGTCAGTCGCACGTGCGTCCCGTCTATTGGGTATGGTCCCAAGTATTGCTGTCCATAGTCCTTGTCTCTGAACCAAGAATCGTAGAAAACTAAATGCGGATAAACGCAGCCCATTTCTTTTATTTTTGTAATACTTTGTCGTCACCTAAACAGATCCCAGGCGTGACGCTTGGCATTGCTACACCACGCTACCACAATACACACTTACAAGCAGCGCGCGTGGCATCTTTTTTTTTTTTTTAAAACATTCGTTTAATGTGCCAGAGATTAGATACAAGGATATAGATACAAAGAGAAACCAAAACGTATAAAAGGGTTATACATGTTAACTTAAGCTACGAGATCGATGGCTCCAACGCGGAGCACTCGCGATCTTAAACAATTAAACTTAAATTACCGCGCTTATCGCTTTAGAGAAAATATATACTTAAGAACGTGTTAAGCTACGATGGTCAAAGTGTTCCTGTAGGGAACCCTTAGCCAAGTTTAGAGGACCCGTTAGGGTCTGGCTGCCAGGAGGTCGAGGTTAGGTCACTTAAGGTGGTCTCGCGCAACCCCTGCTTCCCCCGTCGTAAACCGAGGTCCACGGTCACCTCTCGGGATGGGTCTTCGCGAGGGTCAGCCTTCAGAGACCCTAACCCGGAAGGAGGGGTCTCTTCCACCCCTGAGCTTGGCGTGGAGGGAGTTTTCTCCTCCTTCGGGGGAGACCCTTGCCTTCCAAACGGGCTTAAATGGGCCCGTTCTGGAAGATAGAGGCTAGTTCGTCACTAGTTCGTGTTTAGTTGTTTGTCAGTTCGTGAAGGGTTCGGTAGTTGTTGTTTAATTCGTTGGTATTTCGTTAACAGTTCGTTAAGAGTTTTTGTAAGAGTCTTTTAAGAGCGCGTCTGGTAAGAGTTGTTCGTTATTAGTAGCAGTCTTCAACATGAGTGCGGCGCCGATTTTGCTATACTTTCCGCTCAGGCGGCAGCTAGTGAGCACTTGATGCCGAGCGCTCAAGTATACCGAAGGGTATGAGCAGAAGATTACTTTGTTTCACTTTGTCGTTTGGACTGTGAGAATGGTACAGCCAGTGCACAAATATACAAATTATAAACAGAAGATAATGAGGTGAGGAATGCCAGAAAGGCAAAAAGGCGATCACCAAGAAACGATCAGTCGAAAAAAGCCACGGAAGTGTAAAGATTTACTTTAGCAGAGGGAATTAAATTTTTACAATGTAGTAATTGTCATTGATATTTTAACCCTTGACAATGCCAGTCTTACGCACCGATGATGATCAAACGAAAAATTCGCTGTCAGTCCCTAGAATCCACACCGTCCAAACGAAAAGTCTGCTGTCAGTCCCTAGGGACTGACGCCGTCTGAACGGAAAGTTCACTGTCAGTCCCTAGGGACTGACCTAGCACTCAACGTGTTAAGAGTTAGAGTTGAGATTAAGTTAGATCCAGTCTCTAGTCTGCAGGAAATTTAGAAGCCGAAGTACTCTCCAGCGTAGTAGAGACTGTGTGACTCTACATATATATTTTGATGTAAAATAAATGATGCTTATAAGAAAGAATGTGTGGTTCGAGTATGCGTGTAATGACAAAAGTGAAGTGTAGACTGTGTACATTTATGTGTACGAAGTGACGTGAGACAGTATAAACGTAATTAGTGATATTTCATCGACAATGTTTACCCTGAGGTATAATATTGTTTAATAAATACATAATATTTTCATTTAAATATGTTAATATAGTATTAGGAGGTGGAAGTTGAAACGAGTTCTTAATAATATAGCTGTATATTCGCACCGATTGATATAGATTTTATTATTGCACTATTGCACGTGAGAACGAAACACCGTATACGGGAGACCGGTAAGCCAAGGCCCACCAACATATACAGAATATATCGTATAGTAACTTTCTAGGTAGTTGCCAACACAGTGGGGTTTTTCCAGGGCGTGAAGTATCAATTGAATCATGTTAATAAAATATAATATTCACGACTAACGGTAAACATCGTTAATTCGTATTATTGTTTAAAGAAAAATATGAAAGACAATATTTTTACGAATAAAAACTTCCGGTATAGTGACCTTCTAAAATAGGGCCGAAACTTCAATTTCTGAAAACACTGATCCAGCGCTTACTAGGATTCGGGCGAAACAACAATGGCCGCTCATTGCTATAAGAGAGGGCACCGTTCCCCGGCATTTAGTTAGCTATAATTTGGGGTACGAGGAAGTTTTCCACAAGAGTGGTTGCACCGAAAGCCACAAAAACGTGTTTTGCGGTATTCATAGAAATCTCGAGCGTGATTGACACTAAATTTTCATTCGGATCGCGATAGTTATCGATGACGTTTCATAGATGCCGCCAATAGGCGACGGTAGAACTCAGAGAACGTTTCATGGCCGCCGCCATTGGGCGACAGTAATACCGAAAGGGTTAAATACTGCGATAATGTTTAATAGAATTATTCTTTAATCCAGTGATCGGGGTCATAGAACAGTAGTTTCTAAGTGAAAAATCCGTATACAGTTGTATAGTAACGAATATATAAAGTTTATTATTAGTGAAATATTTTTTACATACTTATGCAAATGCAAAGAAAGAATATACGTGTTCTAATGGGTTACAATGACCAATGCTCTCTGTATTTACCGTAGTGGATGTGAGACTGAACTTTTCCGAAAACAGGAAATCCTTATAACCTCAAAACCGGCGCACGATCCTTTGACGGAAATGGCGAAGGTCCCCGAGGCCCAAAAATCACTATTGGCCCATAACGTGCAGTACGCTTGATACCATCGTTGCTACGGCTTATTACAACAGCAAAATACACGATAGACGTCTTTTAACCTCTCGAAATCGACAATCAGATATATTTCCTCCATTTCTTAATTTCCGAGATAGCGAAAAGCACAGATAAAGCGCCCCAGAAAATGTAGTCCTCGATACCTTTCCCGCGCGACCCGCATAAAACTCCATCGAGTTGCCAACTTTCCTCCCCATTTCCATGATCGCTGATTTTAATTTAGATAATGCAATGTCGGCTGAAGCTTGGATTAAAATACCGAGTTAGGTTAAGAATAGTAGTAGCGCCACCGCCGCCGCTGCTGGTAGACAGTTAATCGCTCGAGTCGGCTGCATTCTAGTTTTATTTAGCATAGCTTTAAAAGTGGTATTATTGTCTGTTAGTTTCTATCGTTCAGTTTTCTCTCAGCAGAGGGACGGATGCGAATCGCCACGTACTTCCCGTCTACAGTTTCGTGCTATTATTTGCCGCAGGTCTACTGCGCCGCCGTTCTGCGCAGCCGTTCTGCGCACGCGTCGGCCCCGCTTTAAGGGCTATCTAGCATTCTGATTCGGATTCTGCCGGGATGCGCATCGATGTGTCTCTGAGTCGTCGATTACACGCAGCGATGCTCGCCGGGGAAAGGGTAACCAGTGAAAAAGTAAACATTAACCACTCGCGCTACGATTTAACTTTCGGTTACCGTGTCGCGCTCTACAATATAACATGCGGTAAGGCGTTACATTTACGCCGCACCGCGTCTGCGAGCTAACTGTTAGCCGACGTGACGGACACGTCGTTTTTGTTTCTGCCACAAATGCCTATCGACGTGGTATACACGTCGCTGGCGGCTTTGGAACAAAAGCATCTCGACGTGCGTGGCACGTCTTTATAGCGCAAGTGGTTAATTTTCGACCAGTGTCACGGATCTGAAATTTCCCGTAGAAATGTTTACCTCGTGTCGATACTTGATCTGCCAATGCATTAGCGTTATGCAACCTTCGAAGCAATTGGAGCACGGCTTTCTTTGAGGTTTTTCAGTGCATTAAATTAACCTGGTGGATAAATAGGTGGATAATTTTAGGTTAGGTTTTGAACCAGAACCGTTAAACGCCAATTTTCTTTCTCGGAGTTATTAATTTTTTTACAGTTAACCCTTGCCACTGCATTGGCGTCATTGTCGAGATATTTTTATGTCGGAGATAATCTGTAATCTGTAATTGGTCACGTTTGCTTTTATTTTTATCGATAAAGATGGAAAATAGCAAGGTTCTTATGCGAATACGTAATTTTGTAAATATTTCGGACTTTTTTTTATCTTTCACTATGGAAGCTTCGATTTCAGGAATTTTCCACTGCAATAAGTACATATATATTTGTAATTATAGAAATAATATAATTAACCCTTTGCACTCGTCGATTTTTTGGCTAGAAAAGAGTAGAAATTCAGAGATTCTCTACTAAAAAACTGACGATACTTTTTTGACCAGTAAATAAAGAATTGTATAATAATAGAATTGTAGAATTATTTGATTTCGATATCTCGCACATTGTTACCTTACATTAAATTTCATATATTAATTAATATCGATCTTCCAAATATTATGAAATGGTGACTGAAGCTCACCTCTCGAGTTAGGGTTAAAATAAACAGGTATATATGAACATATTTTTATTCGGTAATTATTGCAAGAATGAAAAATCTGAAATTGATTCTCTTCGGGGAAATAAAAATTAAACGGAATTTCAAGAAAATTTCAACCATCGTGTTTCGTTAAAATCTGAAAATCGAGAAAAATAAATTTATCGTGTATTTCCTGTTTAGTTTTCAAACGTAAACAATGTATTTACATTGTTTCGTTATTTTTCTTAATAATTGGACGTTTATTCATAGTTTAAAATTAACAACTGAGTATCTATATTTAACATCTTGTCCTGTATTCAATTAACGAAAACAGATTTATACGTTCAAGAAAGAAATTACTATTATTAATAGTTTATTATAATATTATATATTAATATTATATAAATTATATTATATATATAATATTATTAATATTAATTACTATAAATTACTATAAGATATATACGTTAAATATCGAGATGTATATAATAAAATGATTGACTCATCGTTAACTTCATTAACACTAAACCTACCTGAATGACCTAAATGAACAATTACAAAATTTTCATTAAAAATTTCTCAACAACTGAACGTTATCGCTTTGATTATTTGTTTTCTCGATTTTTTCCGATATGCATAGAAATTAATTCTTCATTTTCTTTTTCGTATTTCTTTTTAGTCATCTTCTTTTCTTCTTTCATCCACTGTTCATTTAACCGACCATGGTAGGATCAGTATTAAAAATTATAAATTTCAGTACTATAAAATTCCATTACGAAATCGTCTAAACGAAAGTCCCTTGGGAGTGACTTCGATGCTCTTTCTTACGGATGTACCATGTAGCACTAACAATACTACGTAGTATTTCGGATTGGGACCTTTCAATTTCTCCATCGTGACTAATTGCCGATGATAAGATAAATAGATAGCAAAAATTCGCAACTAAAAATGTGTTGTAATTTTTCGAGTGAAATCAGAGCGTTTATTATAACGTACAGGGAAGTAACCGTATACAGTAGTATATTGTAGGGTACCATTTCGAAAGAAATCACGAATCAGCCATTGCCAACAAAAATAAATTATAAACCGATCAGTATTTTCTAGAAGCAAGTGGAAAAGTTATTTTGGGTAGTAAAATCAATTTCCGAGGTCC
>NW_016908693.1:210549-220592 GCF_001483705.2 Eufriesea mexicana | reverse complement strand
GGGGGGGGGGGGGGGGGAAATGTTGGTTAACCCATTTGCATCCTCGCTCTAAAGAGAGTTTTCCAAGCTTTTGGTTAAAATTAAGGGTAAAAAACAAACTCTTATGTATGTTTCATCCAAAAATTCGATATATTTTCAAATAAAATCATTTTATATAATGTTACAATATAAACGTTCATTTCTTCACACAGCTGTACAGTAGGTAAACTTGAAATACATAAGCAGCAGTTATCGTGTGCGGATTATTCCGCTTAATGATGCTGTTCCGTCCCGGAGAGCGTGTTTAGAATATGATTTTATAATTAAGGCTTACACTTTTAACAGACCTAACGGTTTATTTTATATTTTATACCGCGACTGCAATTCCGGAGGTTCGATGTGCCTCAACGCCGTTCTAGCGGATTAAGCTTATAAAGGTAAAGCAAAATTAGGAATTTTACTAGTACCAGACGCGACAGATGAGACCCACTTGTGACAGACCCAACAAGCACGGACGGACGGCACTTATAAATCACGTCATTGACCATCAGAAATCGGCTCCTCGACAGTTTCCTACTCCTTCGCCAAAGGTCCTTATGTCACACCCTCTGTCCAATTAAAACTCTTTACCTTTCCACCACCAACATCTATTTTACCCAATCAGAACTAAACTAGAGAAAACACCGGACCGAACACGACGAGACAGGACATAGAGCAAAATCGAGAAGTCAGTTCGTCTTCGGCACCGATCCTTAAAACATCTTAATTACACATACAAACGCGTGTTCGAAACGGTACTCCGTTAACGTCTACATTATAACTATTCTACACTTTTCTGTAAATAAACACTCTCTTTTGACCACACACATTCTGGATCCTTATTATTACAACTAGTCACGCAATATTAATTTGGCGCGTGATAAGCGTTCTTGGAAATCGAAGAGATTCGATACCGTAGGACGCTACAGACACGAGAGCAGGGCCCTTGACGACCAAAACAGAGTCCTTAGAAATTAACCCTTTGCGCTCGAGAGGCGCCATTAAGTAGCCATTTTATAAATTCTCGAAGCTCGATGTTCATTAATATGTCAAATTTCAGATAATGTAAGGGAAATCAAATAATTCTACGTGTTAATTATCATACGACTTCGTATTCACTGCTCAGAAAAATATTTTGAACTCCTATTCTTCTTTAGCTAAAAATAATTCTTATTCTTCGGTGCAAAGGGTTAGTTGTGACCGGCACGAGCTCGGTGTTGGAAAGACAGTTAAATTAGAGTGTGTTTTCGTTTCGTTACCTTGGTGTTCTTTTCCTAAGTTAAATCAGTTCACGAATTTTGAGTTTGTGTTATTCTATTCTTGTTGTTCTGTCAGTTTTTGGTGTCTCGAAACCAGTTTCCGCCATCTTACATTACGGTATAAAAGTATAAATTGAATGAGTGTCATTCAGCCTCGTTGCATAAAATTCAAAATTTTAATAACCGGAAAACGAATAGAGAGGAAAGACGGAGAATTGCTATTGGCTTACACTTGTTCCAAAATTATGGTTAAAAGAATTTTTCAGTCGCAATCACGATTTTTATAAATTCGAAATAATGTGCAAACACGTGTAAATTGCACAGGATCGCGTGAAAATTGTTTGAATTAAATTTCAAAACTATGCATGTGTTGAAAATTTGAATTAAAAATACGTCAATTCGAGTCAGGAAAAATCGTACCGGTTATTATGGCAGCCTTAGATAAGTTGGAAAATGTAAATGTCTTTCTGAGTTATATATCGCAGCCTGCAGCTGATATTAACAGTTGCATGATCAGCTTTCCTGTAGACATACTCTTCTTTTTCTTTCTGCTCCCTCAAAGGTTACTAAGCCATTTAGTAACCTTTGAACATGTAGCACCACATTTATTCGGCATACATTTCTTTCACCGTTTGAACGTAATTTCCCTCTCCACTGATTTTTGCAATTGCGTTAACGTTTCTGGCGAAAAGACGCTGATCTATCCCCTTTAAAGTTCGCAGAATAATTAAATAGCATTTGTTTTACTTACCTCGATCTTCATGCAAACATTTGTTACTCGACAAGACGAAATTTCTAATGTCATTTATCATTTAACCCTTTGGACTCGAAGATTTCTTCGTTATAAAGATGCAATTCGAAGTTATTCTTAGATTTTTATAAGCTCACTGATACTCTTTATGCTAAAATGAAAAAAAGAAAATCGTGAATTTGCGTGTGAAACGAACAAGTAGAATAATTTTATTTCGATGTTCTTAATATAATTATCATAATTCGTTATCTAAATTATAGCATGAAAACAAACGGTGACTGAGAGTCACCTCTCGAGTGCAAAGGGTTAATATTAAACCTACCTCAACTGATCAAAAGATCTGTAAATGAACAAATGAAGGGAGATGATGTTAAAAAGAAAATGAGTAATAGAAAATATTGCAAAACAGTAACAGTAAAATAGAATTAAAACGAAACAAATATTAATTTGTCTTCAATTATATGCCTCAGGTTGCACATTGAACGTCTTGTCTTCTAAATATCTCAAATTATCATTTTAGAAGTTGGAATATTCGTATTTTTAGCTTCGACGAATATACCGTACCGTAACCATAATTACTCTATCATGTTAGTACATAATGATGGAGTTGTAAAGACGAAATGGACAGTAATCTCATAGTAATGAGATTTGAAATGCTTTGAATCTCTCTACAGGGTGTCCCAGCAACGATAGTACAACCAGAATGAGGGTGGTGATTCTACGTGAAAAAGCAAATCGAAAATAAAGAATAAAATTTTTTCGTTCGAAACTTCGTTATCGAGAAAATCGACTTTGAATATTCGCCGAGTACGGGCGCGTCTACTATGCGTTGCGGACAAGAAGTCCGCTGCGCAAAACGTAGGACCGAATCCCCACCAACCCTCCCGACTAACGACGTCACAGAAGTAGACTAAACGCGCTTTGCTTATTGGCGGAAATGGTCCCCTCCTATTAGTCTCATCATATAGCAGCGTGTGACAAAAAAAGCGAACGAAACAACCGAGACAAAGTGAGACATAGGCGCAAGAAATAGATGCAAGGGCGTAGACTTATTCCCGAAGCATTAACTTCGGATTCTTTCGACGAATGTGTGAGTGTTGGTTTTATATGTGTGAATGCGAATGAGGTTAAATAAGTGAAACTCATTTGCGATGATATAAATATCATATGTGCGAGTGCAGTCTAGTATGAATGATGTTTGAAAAAACGTTTAGAAGAATGTTCCAGAATAAAACAGTTATGTGAGTATCGTCAAATAGGAAACATGGGTATGTAACAGTGAATAAGAGTGAGAGAGAGAGAGAATTTTCTAGAAAGTGTCAATCAAATATTTGTTTAAAATAGTTTATTGCGAGTTGTTTTCATTATTTAAATATTTTTATTTAAATATACTAATGCGTTAACCGTTAAAAAACGTAGAAGATATTGGTGTTCATTTCTATCATGTTCATTTCTGAATTTCATACACGTATGTTTTCGATATTTGAGCCGTTTATTTTGCAAGTGGCGTAAGTCCATTTTCAAAAACATCGAGTCAGCTACCTTGATAGTTACATTTTTACATGATCTTTTCATTCTGAAGCAACTTGTTACTAATATATTTAAAATCGTTAAGATTTTGTAACACGAAAATATGCTGATTAATGAAACGATGAAAAAGTTTATTTTGAAAATGACGTAAGTCCCATTGTGAGAGTTTCAAGTGGATATGGAAAATATTATGCGATAAAATTTTATCAGATCCCAGCTTTGTGTTTAATTATCAAAATAACAGTTGAATTATCAATGTGCAATGAATTTGTTTTAAACAACAGAACAGTGCCTGTCCACAGAAAGAAGCGCATTGTTCTCGCGTAGTCTGCGTTGAAAACCAGAGTGACGAACAGTGTTGTCTCACTTGCTGAGTATTTTTACTTCTTTCTACAGTTTTCTTAAATTCGGATTGCTTAATTTGTGCTTTGCTTGTAATATTATAAATTTCAACCGAAAAACTTTAATAATATCAAGTTGGCACCACTGTACAAAAAAACGAGACCACTCACAAACCTAAAATATAAGGATTTAATGGATTTATTACATTATATACCACTTGCACACCACAGTTATTTTAAATCCTTCCCGCGTACGCAAACTGGAGAAGACTGAATAATAATTAATAAAACGATATTAATTTAACAAAGAATAAAAGTTGAATATTATTTTGATTTTATAACATAAAAGTGTATACATTTATTTTTATTTCAAGAGAAATTTACTTTTCCTATGGACTTGTGCTTTCTTAAGAATTGAAAACGTCGTCTCATTGATTTTGAAAATGGCGTAAGTCTATTCATAGCCATCAGAAACATATTATTTCTTAAATAATGTTAATCATGCTAAGTGGAATGATAAATTTAACACCCATAGAAGCCCCAAAATATTATTCTGCTATGTTATCTGTTACCCATATTTTTAAATTTAATCAAACGTAAACTCTTCAATATCTCGAACACGAGTCTATCTAACGTCGAAGTTGAAAATTTTTCCGTTATTTATTAACGATACGTGAAGGTATCCAAGAAAAATCGTTTCAATTTAATGGAAAAATTGGAGGTTTACATATTAGGTGACTCGTCACGTATATTTCGCGCATGCCCAGATTCGATATCTAAATGTATAACCTTGCTGTATGGATAATAGTTTACCTTTTAACATTTACCGGATATCACACAGAAGGCTGAAGCGCGTAGTTAATGATATAATTGGAGGTTACATTTTCCACGCGTATTATATCGATCGGTAAACGATGCACGTAAATAAAGTAGTTAAAAATTTGCGAAGCCTTAATTATTGGAACAATGACGAATCGAAGGTTATGTTCGAGCGCACGATACTTAACGGCTGACGTAACGCTAACTCAAAGGTCAATGGTAGCTTGATCCACGGAATAACGATGTGAAATGTTGAATCAATTTCGAGTCGATAAACGATCGACAGCTGATTCGAAACGGTCGAGGTTATCGGGTAATTGTTTCGTAATTTGCAGCGCCACCACGTGCGCGGCTCAGTGAGCGCCGTGAAACTGGATCGATCAACATTTGCCTTCGAAAAATCGTAATTCGCCGGCTATAACCGATTACGTGACTTTTTATCGGCTTTCACCAGTTCTCCGTTACGTGACCGATTTTTCACGAGTCTATCTATTTTACTATCGTTCGTGCTTCGAGAAATGTCACGGCTGCGAAAATCTTGACCGTGCCTGCCGTCGTAGCACGAAACTCGTTCGTTACGTCACTAGAGCGACACCAGCGTGGTAATCATGATAAAGTAGATCCCTTCGATTACTTTACCCAACTTAACGGTTACGTGAAAGTATCCTTGCCTGTGTTTCGCAGTAAGAAGACAAAACTTCGCTGTGAAATTCAACGTGGTTTAAATTACGTTCTCGATAATTAAGTTTCCTTTGTTCTTTCGCACAATGCTATTTTTCGAAATTTAATGAGTAATTATTTGGAAAAGTGTAGTGTCACTGATTTCGATTTTTAATACGTTGTAGAAATCGACATTTCGAACAACTTTTTACCACGTATATAACCTCTGCTCAGCTTCAATTTCTGAGATTTTTGCAAAAGGCTATTGCTACTACTATAAGGAATATTACCTAATATTACGAATATTACGTGTCTGTGGCAGCGTTATTACGTGTATGTAAGCGTTGAGTCGCTGATTGTTTACGGTTTCTATGAATATATCGAGGCGACTAGGAATGGACGCGTGTAACGGGTGTACTTAAAAACTCGATTGAGTCGATTTGAATAAAAATACCTAACCTAAATCTTACTTAAACCTAACTATTCTCTCTGGTGACTGATTTAATGGATGAAGTTCGGGTTAAGTTCTTTTATTCCACGCATTCATTTTCCGTTTCAATTTTCTTGACACGTTATACGTTATTCGTCGTTGGTCACCGTGCCGTTGTTTGCGGAAACATGAGATAAGGGGCGATCGTGGACTCACGCATACAGAGTCACAGACGTGTTCGTATAGACAGAATTCAATATAGCAGTGGCGATCTTTTTTGAGGAAAAATCTCGGAAATTAAGACTGAGTGGCGGTTATATATATCTGAAGTATTCTTCAAAATATTGATTTTCACAACATATTTAAAAATCATTGAAATCGGTGAGACCACTTCCTTTTCTAAATAATTACCATTTAATATTTAAGGTTTATAATATGTATTTTGGGTTTGGGTAATTCTCGATATACTTTTAGTTGTTTTTCAAATATCTGATAATGCATCTTATCGTTAACTGATATCTGCAATATATGTATGTATTTATGATACATGCATGATTAACGATGCAAAAACAAGTACCTAATTCGCTTTGTTTCGTTAAACCAGTTTGTTATGATTAAGATAGTCTTTCAGGTTTGTCCTTCGTTTGTAATCTAGAAATAACAAAACTGGAGAATTTGAAACGAAATTTTTATTAAATATTGATGGCTGTTATAATTTATACTGTTACTAGTTCATTGTGATATTAATGATCCTAATTATTAATATTCAGGACTTTATAAAACGTAGTATATAGTATATAAATTCTTTGTTATTATTATACTTGCTGTTACAATAAACCATATATGTTCCTTATGTAGAAGTCACATCTACTCGAATCAGTAATTCCATTCGGAGTATTATATAGGGTGTCCCAACGACGATAGTACAACCGAGGAGGGGGTGATTCTACGTGAAAAAACAAATCGAAAATAGAGAATAAAATTTCTTTATTCGCAGCTTCGTTGTCGAGAAAATCGATTTTGAATATTCATCGAGTACGCGTGCACTTAGCTATGGCTTGCAATTAAATAGATAAACCATTACTGCATCAGCATCGGTTGTAGAACCAAGAAAGGCGTGATCTACGTGAAAAAACAAAACGAAAATAAAGAATAAAATTTCTTCATTCGAAGCTTCGTTGTCGAGAAAATCGACTTTGAATATTCACAGAGTACTCTAGTATACTGATGGTCCATCCATCTAACGATAAGCCGAACTTCTACTTCCGCGATGTCGTTAGAATGGGAGGGTTGGTGGGGATGCGGCCTTACGTTTAGCTCAGCGGACTTCTTGTCTGCTACGCATAGTAGATGCACCCGTCCTCGGTGAATATTCAAAGTCGATTTTCTCGATAACGAAGCTTCGAATGAAAAAATTTTATTCTTTATTTTCGATTTGTTTTTTCACGTAGAATCACCCCCTCCTCGGTTGTATCACCGATGCTTATATGTCGATGGTTTATCCATCTAAGCCACAGCTAGGTGCATCCGTACTCGGTGAATATGCAAAGTCGATTTTCTCGATAACGAAGCTTCGAATAAAGAAATTTTATTCTTTATTTTTCATTTGTTTTTTCGTGTCGAATCACTGTCTTCCCGGTTATGCTACCGTTGCTGGGACACCCTGTATATTTTCTTATTACAGTCCATTATGCATCTCGCGTTGCGGAATTAATTAACGGAAATTAATTAACTGCAAATGTCGGTTATAAGAATTCTTTTTCTGTTTTCGCAGGGATAAGGATAAAACAATAAAAATCAACGAAGGAAATCCTGTGCCGACTACTACCTTTTCTCTAGAATCGATGACCACTTCCACCGGAAGCTCGGATGACGATTCTCCGGCTACTCCAGAACCCTCCCCTCTTTCATCAACGTTCTCCATCGAGGACTGTGTTTACAGAGGCGAAGGGAATGCTAATATCGTTGTTGCTCTACCACGAGTGAGTCCATATACCATTTTCATACGTTATACTACATTTATTCGATTATAATTAACAACAACATATTCCCGTACCTCAGTTAGTTCTAATAAGAGAATATATCTAACCTGTACACGCAAGATTTAATGAAATTTATAATGTGACAGGTAGTTCTGAAAAATATTTTTTTTCTCTCGACCATCGTCCATATTGCTGTGGTAAAATTCAATAGAGAAGCAAACTCTACATTCCAGAGGTGTGGGGGCGATCCCTTCCCCCAATGTTCTGCCTTTTGTCACACAGTCTTTTGTCACCAGTCTTCTGAAGATGACTTTTGACCTGCGAGGCCCTGAACAGTTCTATTCTGACCATTGCCCGTTGAATAAGAATTTACACAGTTTACTATTTCTTGCGTAATAACCCCTTTAACACATATTGAAGGGGTGAAAACAGCCCTCGAAACGTATTTTTTGAAATATCTCGGTAACCAAAAGAACCAATGTAAAACTATTTCCTCTTTCATATATATATTTTTAAATGGCGAATGCAGCTATGCAGAAATTTGTAAGAAAAATTAATTTCTTCGAATAATATATTAAAAATTTGAATTTTTTTACTCGTTTGTCGTATTAAATCTTAATTCACATTCGTGCGAAGCAACTTACGTAATCTGTAGATGAAAATAGGGGATATGTGCTTCTGAAATTTTTTACTTTCATCTGCAGGTAATAATTATTGCATAAGTAATTTTCAACCGATCGTGCTTCACTTCGAATCATATTCCAGGAGTATAGTAAACTTTTTCAACGTTTTGATTAATTGTTTCTAATAGTCCCTGCTGGTGACTTTCGCCGGACGTATATATGCGTCCATAGCGTTGTAAGGGTTAAAAATAATACATCAATTGTGAATGAAACGTTGTTAGAAGCCGACACGTGCAATCAATTTCGTGACGCATGATGTTTTCCTCGTGGATCGTGGTTTTCGAGACCCTCTCGAGGAGTCAGAAGAAGAGAATTCGTTGCTAAAATGGCGTCGTTTGCAGATGGACTTCGGAAACTATTGACAGTTAGACGAGCCAATCGATCACGACTCGTTACAAAATGTCGGTTTATGGCCAAAGTAATTAATGGACGTGTAGAAGGCTGTTTTATAAATGTATCCGAAATATGACATTGCCCACCTCATTCCATCGCTTCGAAATAGCTTGCGCCATTCTAAACGCAATATTTCATCCAATACGTACCTCTGCTCTTCATCGCCCAATTATAGACAGGATTTTGCAATATTCGAATCGGATTAATTCTCTGGGACAACTGGTACATGTAGAAAACATGAACATAACGCGAGTAGATTTCCAACATATAGAAGTCGTACAATTAGAAATCTTACCAACGTTAAGTTGCGAAGATCTATGCTTATATAAATCGGAGATTTTGGTTTCCAAATTGCAACGCCATCGTATCGCATGGATTATCAAAAGATCGCAACGCCATCGTGTCGCATGGATTATCAAAAATACCAAGTCGTCGTAGAACGAAATAACAGCATTTTACCGAAAACGAAACTGCGTTCACGGCATTCGAATACTTAAAAATATTTTGTATACGTATTAACACGTTGACTGCCATGGCGGTGACCGGTGACCGGCACTCGACTTTGCTACAGCGCCGTGGGGGCGCCACCGGTGATCGGCGACACGACCATTAGTAAAAATACATAATTAGAGTAAATATCGATACTGATAAATTTTTAAACAGTACCATTGTTACTATAATGGTTCGAAGAAATTAATGCCATACAGAACATGCGAAAATAATTTTATTTATACAAAGAAAAGGTGAACCAAAACAGTCGGCACAATATGTCGCCACTTTTTTAGTGCAATTCTTTGCTCTCATTCTTCCTAGCTGATTTGAATTATTTTCATAGCACGCTTTGCAAAATTCGGGGGGCACCGGTGACCCCCGCCACGAAAAATACATTAAACGCGATTATACGACTCACCTTATCCGTTGTAAATAATATTTCAACATAATATGCATCGCATAATAAAATTATTCGTGTTGGCGCCATGGACTAACCACGTAAAATGCGCGTGGCAGTCAACGTGTTAATAGATAAAAGTAAAGTCGAACTGGATGCGAAGTTGGGAAACGCGCTGTTTGGTGCTGTTCCCATGCTTATATGATGTTTTGGCTCATCTCGATTCAAGCCTTCCGTTCATTTGCAAGCTGATATCCTCGCTAATTACTTCAAAGATGGTTCGGTATC
>NW_016908693.1:183959-210511 GCF_001483705.2 Eufriesea mexicana | reverse complement strand
TCGAGTATGTTCGATCAGTCTCATTTTCACATATTTCGACTCATTTTTGACAACTTTTTCATCATCAAAATGATAAAAAAATTTTTTGTTCCTTGGAAAAAGCTTTCAAAGGTGCTGTAGGCATTTTTCATTTCAAGGCGATGTCAAAAATGGCCAAATATTAAACATCCTCCTTTGCGATGTGTCTTTTCCTGGTTACGATTCAAAACTCACAATTAGGGACTCTTGATCGACCTATATTTTTATATATTCTTCCCGTACTTAGTATTCTATGACATACATTTAACATCCTTTATTATGACTGTGTAAGGGAGGTTTACTAATATTCTATAATAAAAACTGGCCGCTAATACTCTTTCCTAACAAGTATATTTCAATAACTCCTCTCAACGAACTGCCTAAGCACTGTCCCGTACGCTTCTCAACCTACCCTTTTAACCCATTTGCATCATGGCTGTACTTAAGGTGCCGTGTTCAGGCATCAGCGACGTTCAACTGACGACTAGCCCGTATCACCGCGCGCGTATCAGCACCTACTCATAATGACAGTTAAAAGGATTTTCACGACAAAAGTAAAACTTGTTAAGAATATAACGAACCGATGTAAATGAGATGCTCGCAAAAGGGATCAAACGTGATCTGTGGCACATGAAGAATATTCAGTAAATGGCATTGAAAAAAGTCAGCTCGCGGATTATTTCGCGCTCGGTGATAGGCGACAGTCGTAGCTCGCGGAATATTCCGCGCTCGTTGATTATAGCACAACAGTCAAAGTTCTTTCCTAACCTAACCAAACCAAACGTAACATACCAAACATAACCTAACTCAACCTAACGCGCCTAGACCACTATGGCTGACCTCCCTATCGCCAAGCAGAACATATTAGAGGAGAGTAGAGCGCAGGAGTCCATAGAATAGCAATAGACGACAGTCGTGGGTCGCGGAATATTCCGCGCTCGGTGATAGACGATTGCCGCTGTTCGCGGAATATTCCGCGCTCGGTGATAGGCTACAGTCGTAGCTCGCGGAATAATCCGCGCTCGGTGATAGACGACTGCCGCTGTTCGCGGATATTTCCGCGCTCGGTGATAGGCCACAGTCGTAGCTCGCGGAATATTCCGCGCTCGGTGATAGGCGACAGTCGTGGCTCGCGGAATATTCCGCGCTTGGATGCAAAGGGGTTAAGGATGGGTCTCCTTTATTCATTGATCGTGGATCAAGTGGATCGCCGCTTCGATTTGAGACTCCGGTTATCAGTGCTACGTGCTCCTCACTCACGCTGCCTTATCGGTAACCAGAGCTCGCCTAATCTTATATATTCTTACAACTGTGACAAAGACGATTTGTCATAAATTTACACAGTGATGGTAATCCTTATCGATGTTGATATTAATCTTGTATCGACGATCTTAATCATTCTTCTGAATCATTTTCCCTATTTATGTTCAGTGCTTTGCAGAGAAACTCGTATCGCATATTCGTGGATAATAAAAATCAATTTTTCGATAAAAAAGATAGACTGTAGCCCCTGTATTAGTTAAACATTTTGTACTCCTCTCGGTGAGTACTATTAGCCCTTAACCCTTTCACGAGTAAGGGTTTTATGGCAGCCTTAAGACGATTTTGCATTTAACTCACTAGCGCCACCACGGTTCGTATCTCCATTAAACGTAATATAAATATTGTATACATCGTTGAATTATTTTCTTATTTTACTGAATCGAATATTTTCGTGTCTGAGTGTACGCAGTTGCCAATATTTCGATTTCCAATAAAATCGTTGGAAATTTGAATACCTTTAAACTTTTGCGAAGTAAATAAAAATTCTTATTATCCCGAGTTTCGAGATATATCTTAGCGTCTTGACAGCCAAATCGAGAGCCAAATGATTATTGGAAAGTAGGGTACTAGAAATTGGCCAATTTTGGTCCTAGTTGCCAACGAAATATTTCTCCAGGGTACGTTTTTATAGGTTTTAACTGCGAACGTAAGGCGATCGGTCAAATGACCGGTTTTAAACTTCGAATTAGAAATTCTACATTGGACGTCATTGCTTTCGTCACTCGACATGGCGACTGGTTCTTCTAATATACATATCATCAATTTCTTTTTTTGTTCAGATTCATATGTAACCTGCTTCATCTATCGCGACTGATTACATTATCTTATAAATATAATTTATAACGCCAGTTTGTTTCAAACTGATAAATACGTATCTCGATACAGGGAACCCGCGAATACAGTTATATATTGGGTTGGCAACTAAGTGATTTCGGATTTTGTCAATAGATGGCTTTTACACGTTCTTTTCTTCTGTCAACGTGCTCAAGGCACCTAACTTATATTGTTTTCTCGTTGTTTGGACTTCCGCCTTTAATTTAGTTGAAAAATCGCATCGATTAGTTATTTAGTTTCGTTTCTATCCCAATTTAAAAATGGAAGAACGAGACGCGCATTTCGGACATATTTTATTGTTTTATTTCCGAAATGGCAAGAACGCATCGCAAGCACGCAAGAAGTTGTGTGCCGTAAATGGGAATGAAACCTTGAAAGAAAGACAGTGTCAAAATTGGTTTGCCAAATTTCAATCTGGTGATTTTTCGCTGAAAAATGCGCAACAATCTGGCGGTCCAGTTGAAGTCAACGAGACCCATATCAAGGCCATTATCGATTCAGATCGTCATAGCAGAACACGTGAGATAGCAGAGAAGCTCAATGTATCGCATACGCGCATTAAAAGAAAATTAAAACGGCTTGGCTGTGTCAAGAAACTCGATCAGCTTAAGAAAATTCATTTGACGCAACGCATTAGCATCTGCGATTCGCCTCTGAAACGCAACGCAATTGATCGATTTCTGAAACGACTGATAACTGGCGACGAAAAGTGGATAGTTTATAACAACGTTAATCGGAAAAGATCGTGGGTGACGCAAGATGAACCAGCCCAGGCGACACCAAAATCTGAGATTCACCAAAAAATTTTATATTTTCCTTCTTATTTAAAATCCGCAATCACTTAGTTGCCAACCTGAGGTTGGCAATGCAACCTCGTGTGAAAAACATAGTTCGGTTCCTTCTTTTCCTAACTTTTTGACATCGCTACAAAGGATCTAAGAGAACCATGTTATTCGAACCTGCGTATACGATGTACATATAAATAACGCTCTTAGAGATCTCTCATACTCTCAACTTTCAAGAGTTTTCTTGGCCAAGCCTTTTCTTTTTCCTTTGTTCCACGCGTGTGCTCGCTTTCTCTCGAGTCGTCCGATTTATTCGAACTGTTCGATTTACTTCGAGCTATCCGGATAATTCGGATTTTTCGGGTCCTCGATTCGAAAATTACTATACCGACGCCTAGCCCTACGAATTAAGTTCCGATGGCTCGTGCCACAGTCAAGGACAATGTCGGGTACACGTCGAGCCATTTCGTGAGAAAGTGGCAGAGAATAACACGTAACTGTGATAGAAAGACATTGGTGAAAATTAACCACGTGTGTGACTCGTGTTGATCACGTTGGGCTCCGTCTTTTAACCACGACTCTCACGCGTGATGTTCACGTTTGGCCCGATTTCCTTACCACGAGTCTCACACGACATCGTAGACGAAAGGTAGACGAAGCTCCGAATTGACTCTAACTCCAGCAACCCTTCCATAACGTTGCTTATCTAACTTCCATTAGTTGATTTTCAATTTTTTCTTTTTTTCCTGAAAGTGGCATACCACGTTATTGCTTATCGTCAAAAAATAGCGTAAATAGTGGCGAATTTCAGTGTGAGCATCACGAAACATGGTTTGCAATATCGTCGGTTCTCTCCTGTTTGCAATTTATGGTATTTAGCGAGTGTGGTTTTCGAATGGCGCGTGTAACATGCTGAGGCAAATATCTTAGCGTTTATTCGATCGTGACGTGTGAAATAGGAATAAATCAGTGGAGCGAAAAGTATTTCTCGAAAAAACATGATATCATACTTTATTTTCCTACGCACCAGTATTTAGTTCGTATATCGATGTGTCTACGTCAGTCCTAGCCTAAATGTCAAGGACGTTAGAGATTCGTTCCTTTGTTATTGGCTGCCGAGAGTAAAAACGATAAGAGCAACATTCCCAGCGTTGACGTTAATAAATGGGAATATAAAACTGATTGAAAAACGAAGAAAACCAGTATTATCTTCGAATAACCAGTGTTACTTCTCTCGAAGCTTCGATCATTGTCAGATCCCTCGGATATTATTGCGAATAATCACGAAGCCAATAAAATTACAAAATCTGGAACTACAAATAACAGTGAAATTGTAAATTTTATATCGGATTAGAGGGAGCTGGGTAAAAATTAAACCGTGGACAAAATAAAACTCGCCGTGTCGCAACAGAGGTTAACGCATTAACCACTTGCGCTATAAAGACGTGCCACGCACGTCGAGATGCTTCTGTTCCAAAGCCGCCAGCGACGTGTATACCACGTCAATGGCAACCGAAAGTTAAATCGTAGCACAAGTGGCTAAACGCTACGCCGGACCCTAGGTGTGGGCCATAGGAATTCAAAATTCCCGGCTATAACGCGTGAGCAACTGAAAACAAAGATAGAATATTATATAGACGATTTGTTGATGGTATATATGATTATTTAATGATAAATTAACAGTGACAGAGTATGTGAACAACGATAAAGATACGAATTAGTACAACTTGTCACAATGCTCAACCTACACTTCTGCAGCAACTCTCCTATTGTTGGAGGTATCAAGGGGGTATCGCGTGGTTCCCTTGATCTTCCTGGTCGCGTGGTTTCCGCCCGAAATAATTCGTCTTCGCGGTTGTAAGGCGCGAAGATATCCCGATGTGGATGGACGGTTCGACGCGACACGGTATCTCGTCGACTTAACGAGGAGATACGAAAATCGTCTCGTGTTAGAAGAGAACCGTCGTCTCTGACGTGTCGAGAGGAAGAAGTTAGAAAGAACCGGTGTGTTCGATGTTTCGAGAGGAAGTGTCTTTGAGAGAACCCGTGTCTCTCGGATCTCGTACGGAACTGAGCTCCTCGATCTTCCTAAGATCGGCCTTAGGAAAAATCGGGAGCTCGCCAAATATGATTGGCTGTTTTTGACCAAGGGCGTTCCCTTGGTTCGCGAATCGGTGACCGTGGAGAAAGGGAAGGTTCCCCAAAAAGCAACGATAGTGGAGGAAACCCTCTCCTCCAAGGTGGGGTACCTGGGGTCCACCCGCGCGCTGGTGACCCCATCGGTCGTTTGTTACCCCTAGCGAGGGCCTGAGGCTTCCAACGCGTGCGGACCACGTGGAGCCCTCAGGCCTATTGTCAGCCGAGTCTTAAGAGCCGTCGCCTAATTTCGTTAAATTAGGGATTTCCAGGATTCTCGTGTTCCGCGACACGAGAAGTCAAAGAAAAAAGGTGAAGCAGTCAAACATGCTGAAGGCATGGAGCGGGAAATTCCGATGCCGAATTGTTTGACCCTAAGACCTGGCTGTTGGAAGACCGTAACGGGTCTTGTTTGTTCCAGGACGGAACACCTGTTAAGACTCACAATTGTTAGCAACTCGCAATTATTAGCAACAACAACTCTGGTAACTAACTTCAACTCTCAACTCGACAATTCTCATCTCGACAACAACCCTTACCCAGAACGTCCCTGTCCTTTTATATTCTTCTTCCTACTATGCACGCGTTTCCCAATGCCTCCCCCAAAATGACCAAATACGACCGTGCTAAGGGCCTGACGCAACAGGGTCTTTCCAACTGACCTGGCCTTCGATCCTTCGGTGACTTTCGTAAAACTACGTGTACAGTTAGTGTTGAACTGCAAGGAGTCCTATATCTCCTGCGCTGAGTGTTGGTGGGTCTCGATGATGATGCTGTGGTCGTGATGAAGTATTTTGGAAGAATCTTAATGTGATGGTGTCGGAGTTTTTAAAGAGAATTTTGATCTGGTCGTGATGGAGGTTTTACTGAGAATCTTCTTGCGAATGCCTTGTTGGTAGTTTTATAAGGATCGACTGTTTTCTGATTGGCTGGTATGCTGTTGGGGGTGGATGTTAACTTCAGCGTCTTTCGGTGGTCATGGTTGTTTAAACATTTAGGTTCTTATGCCTGTGGTCTAAGAGGATAAGATATCGGTCCTTGTCATGGTTTATACTAGCGGTGGTTTAGGTGACTCTGAGTGTATCCATGACAAGGGACGCTTACAATAATGGCATGAAACAGGCCTCCACTCGACCTGGTACATTGCGGTCCTAGGGCCGCAGCAATACATCTAATCAATTTTTCAATTTCTTCCAGTATTCCATTTTTTCTGAGCTTCACTTCGTCTTCAATAACTGGTCATGTCACCGTGGCAGGTTTAACGTTAAATAGACGCGATAAATTAAGCGTGTAAGGGGAGGAGAAGAGAAGAGTAGGTTAAAATGAGTCTATCTACCCGGTAGTCAATTGTACTTTATTCCGATACTAAACAGCGCTATCGCGCTGTTCAGATTACATGTCGAGAAGACCCAGCACATTTTGAGCGTTCTCGACAGCTGACAGTGCGTCACCGACTGTCGAAGTCGAAGCGCTATCGCGCCGCTTGGGATTTATGGACATAAAATAGAAGAAGCGCTATGGCGTTGCTTGGGTAAAGGTCGTACCCACTTAGAGGCAGCGCCGTCGCGCTGCTTGGGATTCCTCGACATTGTCTTCTCAAAACGCTCTGGGACTCAAACGGTTAACCTATTTGCATCATAGCTCTACTTAAGGTGTGTTGAGGCATCAGCAACGTTCAACTGACGACTAGCCCGTATCACCGCGCGCGTATCAGCACCTACTCATAATGGCAGTTAAAAGGATTTTCACGACAAAAGTAAAACTTGTTAAGAATATAAGGAACCGATGTAGATGAGATGCTCGCAAAAGGGATCAAACGTGATCTGTGGCATATGAAGAATATTCAGCAACTGGTAATGGAAAAAGTCAGCTCGCGGATTATTCCGCGCTCGGTGATAAAAGACAGTCGTAGCTCGCGGAATATTCCGCGCTCGGTGATAGACGACAGTCGCAGCTTGCGGAATATTCCGCGCTCGGTGATAGGCGACAGTCGTGTCTCGCGGAATATTCCGCGCTTGGATGCAAATGGGTTGACCCGTGACCCGTACGCAACGTTCGGCTCGCCAAAAATTAAAATTGTAATAATATCCTTCGCAAACTCGCGGGAATTGTACTCGTCGTAATAGAATATTCAAAGAATCTATTTGCATCGATTATCGTAGATGTGCGTTCCATTTCTGGAATAATCATTATTCAGTGTTCCATCAATGACCGGCTACCTGTGTATCGGTAACACATTTAGCGTTCTTCTTCATTGATGAATCCTGTTCATGCACCATACGCATATTTCTCGGCGAGTGTCTGTTGAGTTCAGTATCACGAGTATGTCAGACGCTTCGAGAATGCTAAACAGTAATTGCGTAATCCAATGTCTTTTATGTATCAGCGGTGTTCGCTTTTATGGGTCGTCAACGTTTGACATTATTATACTCGTTACGTCACAAATCAATCTCGACTAATAATAAATCTTTCTCGGCGATTATGCCAACTTCGTGATCCTTTGTTCTTCCCGAAGAGTTGAAGTACGTCTCAATTGAACTCATCTCTGACAGATGAGAAGCTGCAAGCAGTAACGTAGATTAGAATACGGTTAATTTTTACACGTGTGTAAGTAAGGATACTGTTTTATTGGTGTTGCGGCTCCAGGAGTGAAGGTAGTTTTAACTTTTAACTGTATAGGACAATTTCAAATATTTCAGACTCTATCTAATTAAATAAGATTCGTTAAATTTAAATTCACGAGAATTTACTATTATTTAGTAAATCAGACAAGAAAACGTGCAGTCCTCTTCGCTGTAGTTTTAACTTTGGTCAGTGTCAAAATGTACACCTAAAATCATTGTAGGATTTTAGCTATATTAACACTATGCAGACTAAAATCTGCGTGTCTAATAAAGAACAACTCTCTTTAATAACAAAACAAGTTTATTTAACCCTTTTAGTACCGAACGACGATATATCGTCGTTTGCTACACTTGCGAAAAGAGCCAACGACGATATATCGTTGCGTATGCGACGGCGTCTTATTCTTCGCATTGCGAGAAAGTTTGATCTTAAAATAAATTTATAAAACGTTATAAACGGGCTAATTTCATTCGAAAAGAATTTAAAAGATTGTTTTTGGGTTTAACTTTTCGTTATATTCTATGCTGGTTGGTGTCGAGGCTCTGTATACGCTAGAGCAATAAGGTAGAAACTCGACGCAGGATAGTTTCTTGGGACCGTAATCACAATATGTTTATGATAGAGTAGTGGGTGTAAGAACTGTGCTCTTTCAATTAGGTACAGTAACGACGGTTTATTGACGCGAGTATGTGAAAAGGGCAGAGAAAAGCCCGCCAATCCGCGCGCGGGAAGAAAAGTGTTACACGGTGTATGCATCGGTAAGCATCGATGCTAAATAAATTGTTCGCGTGATTAAAAATAAGTAAATATTACATATTTTTAGTAGGCAGATAACTGAATATAAATATTTATAATAATACCAAAATTTGTTTTCAGTGACGTTATACCAAATCCATTTGTTCGGTAATAGATCTGTCTGACGCTTGCCGTGCATCATGGAGTTATCCTTTCGTTCTGAGCTCCGATGTTGGTTATTTTATTAAAAGTGATCGAAAATGTAACACTTATAGTCCATACTACGTGACCTACATAAAACTGCGATCAAACGATGATTATTCTTACGTGCAAATATCGTTTGTAGAAGAGAAACTAGTGTCTATGTTTTCCATCGTGTTTCATATCGATGTTATTCGTATGATTTTCAATCAATATTGAAACACAATTGGCATTGCATTATTCTCCCTTTCCTCCGTAATACGCTGCATTTTGAATTTTTTAAATATCATTCATAGTTTGATTTTTATTAGCTTTTCCCGAACCTTAGAGGATTCGTCAAATTCGTCCGGTTATCTTCGCATAGGCACAATAAGTACAATTCACCTCATGCTCATCCAACAGTTATTTCATCTAGCATTTGAGAACATGGAAATGTCACCACGTGAGGCCCGCAAACGGCAATAAACCCGGAGTGCCTTCGTAGGCACTGTGTAGGACCCATAGGGAGCATTTGCTCGGTGACCGATCTCTCCACATGGCGAATAGACCAGCACCGACATAGAAAACGGATGCGACGTTTACAGACTAAGCCATAACTGAGCACATGGGTGACACTTTAGACGCACAGGGTATTCGCGTTAATGCCTCGCATGATTTGTTACCCGTTTATGGTAATGCGTTAAAAAATGTTGCTAATGAAAACTGATCCCTGTTGAGCGGGTATCGTGGTGCAATAACGATTGGTGAATCAGTGGGCAACCTTGACTCGGCTGGTTCTACGACTCCGAGCATCCCACCCACCTAGACAGAGTACTGCGAGCCAACCGAGGGACTGGGCCCAAAGAAAAACGGCCCATGGATTGCTCGTGTGCCATATGAGCGATTTACGACGCGACTATTGCTATCGAGGCAGACACCGGCCCTCGGTAATTCCCTGGCCCGCAGAACTGCTGATTTTCTGCGTTTGTAGAACCCCTTTGAGGCCTTGACCTCAAATCTTTCCTTTCGGTACGAAGGATTATACATTCGCGATTATACATTCGTGGTATGAGGAAGTTTTCTACAAGAGTGGTGGCACTGGAAGCCACGAAAACGTGTTTTGCGGTATTCATAGAAATCTCGAGCGTGATTGACACTAAACTTTTCATTCGGACCGCGACAGTCATCGGTGGCGTTTCGTGGATTCCGCCAATAGGCGACGGTAGTACCTAGAGAACGTTTCGTAGATGCCGCCACTAGGCGGCGGTAGCACCCAGAGAACGTTTCATGGCCGCCGCCACTAGGCGGCACTAGTACCGAAAGGGTTAAGAGGCTCTCTGTAGCGTACAGTGTTACTCGATGCATTCCTCGGAGAGAACCTTCCGTGGCGTTTGCGTCGTTAATTCTTTGGTGTCGACACGTAGGGATTGTCGAGTTTTTGAAACCCGCATATGCGTTATGATATCCGAATTGGTCGCGGATACGGGTGTGCGGGTCTGAACTTGAAGTTGTGGCTATTTCAGCCTTGCTTTTTGGTTGAGAATTGATCGATTTGGGTTGCAAAGGTTAGTGATCATTTAGATACGTGACGTTGAAAGATAGACTTAAATTCTAGGTGTCGCTCTTTAATCAGGCTCTTCTCAAGGCAAAGTGCTTGGATGATTAACTGAAAGCGATTTTATATTCGGTAGGTTATAATTTTGTTGAAATAACTGGCCAGCGGATTTGTGTGGATACATGTACAGTACTGGGCAAAAGTATTGGCACAGCATGGTTGTTGTGCTACAAGTGCTTATAATTACTAAACGAATTGATTTGAAGGAGAAACTTTTTGACATATTTATTTATTATCTATTCTAGCTTTATTACATAGTAGAAGCAATAATATAAATACGTTGATTCACGAAACAATAAGAAAAATGTATTTATTGAACATTTTATGGGTGGATAAATGTATTGGCACACTCGAATAAAAACGTTTAAAAATGACTTGAAATTAAATATTAATATGTTAGACTCAATTTCGCATTACAATGATGGACAAGAGAAAGTTTTAATCTTATGCGGTACGAAGAAACGTCATAATTTTAGAAAAAGAAATTATACTTTATAACAGCGACGAATTTTATATAAATATATTTACTTTTATTATTATAAAAGTTACAGATACTCGTATGTATAAATGCTAACTTTAAACTTTCTTTTGTTCACCACTGTTTATATATTTAGTTGAAAATTGTTCCATTAAAGGTTATGTTTGATTTAAGTTAGGTTTTATAAATTGGGAATGCAGCAAAAAGAGCAGAGTTTATCAGAATCAGTAATGAGCCCATCAATAGCTCTTCGTTCTATGGAGAACCACTATATCGACATTAAATCGTGTCCGACATTATGTTCTATACAAAAACAGCGATAGCAGTGGTGAAATCGGTAACGCCATTCACCAGTTAGGTGTACACGTACTGATCTAATTTCCAAATGCATTTTTCTCATGAATGAAGTTTCCAATGCAATCTTGTTATTCTTAATTTTCGTCTTATTTTTAACTACAAATTCTCTCTGGCCCTATTTGTACCATTAATTTTGGTCTACCCTGTATATACCAACCGATTAATGTATCTATGGGAATATTCGAAATTATTATTAGCCAAACTGCTTTGATTTATTTCGTATTTAGACTCACTTTCATGGTAAGAATCTCATTGACCTATTAACATTATTATTATAAAGTTAAAGTGAGAAATGTAGAAATTTTTATTTTTGAAAGCTGATGATTCATCGTACATACGGCGTTCCTTTGAAATGCTCAGACTCATCGTAGCTCGGCACGTTATTCCCTTCCTGCTTACCCTCACTATCTCTATTCTCTTTCTCTGTCAAAGGATCTGACAATGAAACCCGAACTCGAGCCAATCGTGATATAAAATCGCTACCTGCTTTGCGAGAAGTTCAACGTCAACTCTCAGTTTACTCGAATTTAAACGAACGTTACTATATCGTGGAAACGAAGATGATTGTTTCCACGAGACGACGCGACGTTTCGTAGTAACACGGTGAAGTCGATTTCGGTCGAATCTATCGAGTCGATACATCGATGGTGTGTTACGAATTGGCGGCCGAAGAGGGCAGCATAGTGGCAATACGGACGTAACGTCGTAACCAATTCACACGGTTTGTGTAACACCGGTAAGTACGACATAACCTAATATCCTTCGAGTTTCGACTCTTCGTTTCTACGAGTTCTAATTAAGGTTTGTCAACATCCTTTTAAGAGTTTCGTGTATACGACTTTGATACTGTAAATATATACCAGGAATTGAAGATCAATGTTGCAAGGATAAGATCGCTATTTTAAAGTTCAAGTTGAAACATTGGACGGATTGTCAACTTGCCAATTTCCTTACGTGTTACACGAGGCTGCCAATGATTGTGATATACAGTAAGAACATCTGATTATTCGTTTGAATGTAGTATTTTATTTATCATTAAGTAAATAACCTCAACCATGAAAATGACTCGAATTGTTTGTAGTGTCTCTTCGAAAAGCATCGGACAGGAAATGTTTGATCTGAATGAAGAACAGAAGGGACATGAAAGCTGACGACTAACAGTGCCAAGAGTAGGAACAGTATTATAATGGGATCGAGACGGGACGAGATCACAAGATGAGAGAGCGACGAAAATGAATCAGGAGGTTCGTTTTATCTCTCTCTTGTTTCGTTTGAACGAAATAAAGGGGCCTCCCCTGTGTATAATTTCTGCAAGTACGCAGACACGAAAGAGGGATGAATATTAGTGAATAAGCAGAGGATAATATTAATTATGAAGGAAAAATGAATCGTATCTAAATGAGAAAGTCGTCAAATAAGAATTCTTCTTTTTAGGTTCTTTAAAGTGGCGCTTGGAGGATCCTTTCACTTTTGATTTTTAAATGAAGAGATTACAGGAAAACGGTAATATCGTTCACAGAAATTCGTCCCCTGGTCGTCTTACTTAGCTTAAGTATACTATACGAAATTCGAGTAAATAAGGGATGTTGTTCTTCCTTTTTTCTCTAACAGTTTGCTTATTGTACTACTTGCAGGAATTATTTACAATAGGAACAAAAAGATGTCGATAGTAGGTTAATAATTATGAGTTTTCTTTATGATTCTTGATGAGATACTGCTATAAAAGTGACGTCATTACTGCCTTTGTTAATCAACGTAAAATTGCTTTAATTTTATTTATCTTCTATTATCGTTTATTGTTTACTGCTGAAATTAAAATTATAGTTTGTAAAAGTTATTTTAGTGGAACGCATCGATCGTCCAATAAGGCACCTTTAACGTGGCAACGAATGTATGTTATGACGCGTTAACATGTGATACTATGCGATAACGTTACAGTGTCGTATCACATCAGTGTCTGTTTCCTCATTCTAAAATGGTCTGTAAATATTTTTCATAAGACGTGTAAACGTACAGTATTACTGCGTATTATCGTCCCTTTATTACTTGACTGCGCTTATCTCTAAATCTGCTTATTTTACGAGATGCACACGTGTTCCGTTAAACACAATATTGTAACAAGTTGTATTAGTGTGGATCAGTGTAGAATACGAAGTCTTACGAGTTCCTAGGGATTATGTAATATATTCCGTTAAATAGATCATTGTTTATATTATACAAATACGATTGCATCAGTATTGATACTTTAATAAAATTAGCTGACATAATCTTCAGACAAAAATGACATAACATACCAGGTATTTCTAGCGTTTCTTAAAGCTAATACAGCGTAATAAAACTTTATATATAAACCATATGTAAATCAGTAATTTATTTATTCTTAATAACACGAGACAAAGGAAATTATTGTTTACATCCTTTCGAAGAATTTATCTTGTCGATATAGAGAATAGATACAGAAGAACAATCAATCAGAATAGTGTGAAAATTCGTACAAATATTTAATTTTTAAAATTATTTATCGAAGTAAGTCATCCTTCATGTGTATATAGATTTCGTAATAATTTCTCACAAACATTTAGTATCCACTTAAATTTCCTGATTAAATCCAATACGAGAGTTAGGTATATTATTTGTAAAAATGTAATATTTTCTTTCATTGGTAGATATAACTTATTATCATTGCCTCTCCACTGCATTCTTCATTTTGTTCTACTATTTATGATGGAACCTTTTAATTGTTTTTTTCAAATATGCTTTAATTTTTTATTATGATTATATTCCTTTATTTGTTTCTTTACTGTTCATTGTTATTAAATTCATATATTTCTTGTTGATAAAGACTTATACTCTTCTTTCAATTTTCATTTTCCACTCCATTAGTGACTAACACGCAGATATTAATACTTGGAAATATAATATATAACATATATCTTTCTGTGAACTAATGAATTATTATCTAAAAATGTTAACTTCCCAGTACCCTAGGAAATTGTAATTATTATATATTTTGTAATATATCCATTGCAGTAAAGAAAAAGTATTTCTAAAATCACATTGAAATATAAACATTCCATTTAATAAAAACAAATGAAATATGTCTTTTAATTATCATTTAACAGAATCAAGTGATGTATTACTTTAATTGGTTGTTTTAAAACGTTAGTATATAAATAATATTTCTCTATAATAGAGTCTACTAATCTAATATCTCTGTCAAGTCTGGCTTGCAAAGGATAGACTTGCAAGACTGCATTTTTATTATTATTTTTGTCTGCACTGCAAATAACCCCATCTTATGGGTTTGCCACTTTATCTTCCTGACCACAAACAAAGTTGATTCGACTAAAACCAGAATGGAAATACTCGTGTTGCGAGGTTGAAACGAGTCTAATGACTTGTTTTGCCTTATACGATACGCAGTGTGCTAAATCATGTGGATTTTCATAAAAAATTGAATTTCGCAATTTATGGTATAAAACGTTTACAAAACGTAACGATATACAGGCTGGGGAAATCAAGGACTGGGGAAAGTTTAATCGTTAAAGTTGGTAGGGTTTACTATTCGCTACTGACCAGAAAATTAACTACATTTCAAATAATTAAAATCTACAAGATATATTAACTAAAATTATTTACGATTCAAACATATGCCCACGAATATACTAACTAATAATTATCGATAAAAATTAACAAAATTCTCGAATTTTCATCTATTTTGACATATACTGGGGAATTACGAGAAATTATAAATAAATTTTTCATTTTTATCCTTCCTTGTAAAACGTTCTACTGGAAAAGTGTGAAAAAGCATAAATAAATTTGCAGAAGTGCCACTCTCAAGGTGACAACGTAATGATACATTACATATTGCTTTGCGCGCCATTATTGATAGAATGCCAAAGAAATGCGTTGTTGGAAAACATCGATATGTAATTACTTGATAAAAATGTATACGTGAAATGTGAAAATATTTTAATGACATTCATATTGAAACGATAAATGCAATATAAATATTTTGTGTTGTATGTACTTATCGTAAATCTATTTTCCATTGTTCAACGGCAGTTAAAGGTTAAATACGTGATATAATTGGACAATAACTTTGATTCAATATTAATTATTTATTTTCGATATAACAAAAATATTCGAAATAATATCGATATATGGTTTATGAGAAATTGTTTATGATGAAGTAAATAAATGTACTTTTATGCCCTTTACTAGTGTCATTTTTGTACATACCGTATATTACATTCTATCGGGTATCGCCATATTTTCGTGGCGATATATGTTTAGATAAAAGAAAAAATATATTTAATGTGCAATTTGAATTGCACCAAAGGGCGAATTTACTGCGAAAAGTTCTTATCCCTAGTAAAATTAACCCTTTCACGAGTAATCTTTTCAATAAAAGTCTTAAAACGATTTTCCATTTAACTCACTAGCGCCATCTGCAATAAATGTTTCTCATAAATATTGTATATATAGTCGAATCATTTTTTAATTTTACTCATGTAATCTTAGTATTTTCTTCTTACTTCGTGTGTTATACTGTTTGCTCAATATTTAATTTTTATTTACATTTTTCGATCGTGCAAGTATAACCATACTCGTGAAAGAGTTGAGGCTACATCGACATTTAGGTCTAATTCAAAATTTCTGTTATGAAAAGAGTGGTCGAAAACAATGATATTCAAAGCACAAAAAGTGTCGAAACTTTGGGTGTCCATTTTAATTCCTTGAAAGAGACTTCCGTGCATAAAAAATTGCTTCACCTGGAACTCATTATATTTTACGTACACCCAAACTTTCATTAACACGGTGACTGCCACGCGCATTTTACGTGGTTTGCCCATGGCGCCAATATGAATATTTTATTATGCGATGCATATTCTGTTGAAATATTATTTACAACAGATAAGGTGAGTTGTATAATCGCGTTTAATGTATTTTTCGTAGTGGGGGTCACCGGTAACATCCGCGGCGCTGTAGACCATTTTAGCCATTATCAATTGTTTAAAAAACAACTCGAAAAAATATTTCAATTCCCGATTTTAGGATGAAGTTAGCGATGTATTTAGTGAAATGTTCCGATCACGAAGATTGCATTTCATCGAGCAATTACGTACAGAAAAAACGTCGTCACGAATTTAAAAAGAAACCTGGAAGTGTGCGAAATGTAAGGCGATTTTGCAAAGCGTGCTATGAAAATAATTCAAATCAGCTAGGAAGAATGAGAGCAAAGAATTGCACTAAAAAAGTGGCGACATATTGCGCCGACTGTTTTGGTTCACCTTTTCTTTGTATAAATAAAATTATTTTCGCATGTTCTGTATGGCATTAATTTCTTCGAACCGTTATAGTAACAATGGTACTATTTAAAAATTTATCAGTATCGATATTTACTCTAATTATGTATTTTTACTAATGGTCGCGTCGCCGGTCACCGGTGGCGCCCCCACGGCGCTGTAGCAAAGTCGAGTGCCGGTCACCGGTGACGCCCATGGCAGTCAACGTGTTAACCACTTGCGCTATAAAGACGTGCCACGCACGTCAAGATGCTTTTGTTCCAAAATCGCCAGCGACGTGTACACCACGTCGATAGGCATTTATCGCAGAAATAAAAATGATGTGGGCTACACGTCGGCTAACAACCAGATTGTTCATTTGCAGAGTGCACGGTGTCGCATAGTGTCATCGATATCTTGGAAATATTTCAAAATCGATACAGTATCTCGCGGCGCCAATGTGACACCTTACGCGTGTTATACTGTAGCGCACGGCACCGCAACCATGAGTTTATTGGTAGCGCAAGTGGTTAAAACCAAAATTTTCTCACTAGGTGAATTGCTTTCGCGACGTAGTGTGCCAATATTCTTTTTACCCACTGTACGTCTAATTGTAAGTCAATGCTGTGAGGTTGGTCTCATTGGTTGTTGTTGTTCTGTCTCACTCGTTCTTGATGTATCCCATTTGCTCTCTCCTTCACACAACGCTACCCGATCTGATTCGTAGACGTAAATGTAACACTTTCGAATAACAAAAATTCGTGCGCTCTATCTCTATGGTTACCAGAGAAGGTTAACCTGTTACACTGTGCTCAGTCAAATCAGTATTCCTTTCACGTACCAACTTTCTAGCTATGCGTAGTCCTTTTTCATTGCAACAGTATTAGTAACATACTGCCTTAAAAGTCACTTTGCAGAATATAAAATTAGAAAGGTTTCAAACTGTGTTACGTCATTCGTAAAGGAAATTAGTATTTCTGAGTAAGAATTATCGTATTTTCGAAATATAAAATATATACGTAATTTATCGAAGAAATTTGATCTTTAGGTGTAGTGATCGTGCGAAACCGAACCTGCTCATTTCGCACCAAATAATCACACAGTTATAAACTAAGTTCAAAGTTAGGTTATGTATGATTTAAGGCCGTCCTTCGACGAACATTAGAATCGTTAATAACAGTCCACTTTTAATGGAACGAATACGTACTTTTAGCGACTCTTATCACCGCAACTGTGAGCTTATTGAACCTGAAACTACGCAAATTACAGATGGCGCGTGTGAGTACTGCGTAGACACACGGAGTAATTTTTTCGCGCTCTTCTGACTGCATATACATCGCGAAAAGAATTAAAGAAAAGTATGTTACTGCTCCTCGTTATTTCTTCGATCAGGAAGACGATGAAATCATACGTTTTCACTGTATTGTATAGTGTCCTTAACCAGGCCTGACTCATCGCCTCGACATTATAATTCAAATACGTGAATCAGCTTGGTAATATTCTGCAATTATTTTTAAAACAAAGGAAAACAGGAAATGTCCGAAAATAAAATTGAAAATAATGCAATGAGAAACAGTATAATTATAAAAGTATAAATGTGTTTATAATTTATAAAATATTTAAATAAGAGAAATGCATAGTGTCATCGATATCTTGGAAATATTTCAAAATCGATACAGTATCTCGCGGCGCCAATGTGACACCTTACGCGTGTTATACTGTAGCGCACGGCACCGCAACCATGAGTTTATTGGTAGCGCAAGTGGTTAAAACCAAAATTTTCTCACTAGGTGAATTGCTTTCGCGACGTAGTGTGCCAATATTCTTTTTACCCACTGTACGTCTAATTGTAAGTCAATGCTGTGAGGTTGGTCTCATTGGTTGTTGTTGTTCTGTCTCACTCGTTCTTGATGTATCCCATTTGCTCTCTCCTTCACACAACGCTACCCGATCTGATTCGTAGACGTAAATGTAACACTTTCGAATAACAAAAATTCGTGCGCTCTATCTCTATGGTTACCAGAGAAGGTTAACCTGTTACACTGTGCTCAGTCAAATCAGTATTCCTTTCACGTACCAACTTTCTAGCTATGCGTAGTCCTTTTTCATTGCAACAGTATTAGTAACATACTGCCTTAAAAGTCACTTTGCAGAATATAAAATTAGAAAGGTTTCAAACTGTGTTACGTCATTCGTAAAGGAAATTAGTATTTCTGAGTAAGAATTATCGTATTTTCGAAATATAAAATATATACGTAATTTATCGAAGAAATTTGATCTTTAGGTGTAGTGATCGTGCGAAACCGAACCTGCTCATTTCGCACCAAATAATCACACAGTTATAAACTAAGTTCAAAGTTAGGTTATGTATGATTTAAGGCCGTCCTTCGACGAACATTAGAATCGTTAATAACAGTCCACTTTTAATGGAACGAATACGTACTTTTAGCGACTCTTATCACCGCAACTGTGAGCTTATTGAACCTGAAACTACGCAAATTACAGATGGCGCGTGTGAGTACTGCGTAGACACACGGAGTAATTTTTTCGCGCTCTTCTGACTGCATATACATCGCGAAAAGAATTAAAGAAAAGTATGTTACTGCTCCTCGTTATTTCTTCGATCAGGAAGACGATGAAATCATACGTTTTCACTGTATTGTATAGTGTCCTTAACCAGGCCTGACTCATCGCCTCGACATTATAATTCAAATACGTGAATCAGCTTGGTAATATTCTGCAATTATTTTTAAAACAAAGGAAAACAGGAAATGTCCGAAAATAAAATTGAAAATAATGCAATGAGAAACAGTATAATTATAAAAGTATAAATGTGTTTATAATTTATAAAATATTTAAATAAGAGAAATGTCGTTAATAATATTATAATTATTTTCAGAAAATTCTAAACTTTTCAGAAATATATTTCTTATAATTATGTATTTTCATTTTATCACTGTCATGATATGTAAATGTTTACCTCATATTATTTATTTATAAACTATATATACTATGATATTATTTTCTAATCACGTTATATTGTAGTATTTACATAGGTTATACAATAATTATACTATATTATCTATACTATGATGCAGAAAATGCCGTGTAATGGAAATGGTCACATTGAACTTATAATATTAACAAGAACTTATTTCAACATAGAAATTAATAACATATATTATTTCGTAACAATATTACATATATTTACATAAACATATACCTATATACTTTTTATTTTCCTATATATATATTTCTTTTTACATTTTTGTTATAATATACGATAATGTACATTATCTTTTTCTTTAATAAATTTCCCTATAATTTCCCTATATTAATATTTTTATTATTATAGATGATATAAAATATAGTTAGTAACAATAATGAATCTAATTTACATGAAAGTGATTATAATATATTGCAATAACAGTAATAAATATTTTCAATTTTGTATATAATATACACATATCATTATTATCTATGATTTACTTTATCTTTTCTTAAATCTTTCCTTGAATTCTTCTCTGGATTATCTTCCACCTGCATACAATATATCTTCCTCTTCGAGATTAAAAGGGTATAATCTGTTATGAACTGCTTAAATTGGGAGAAACCGTGAGCGAAGGCTGTTATTACCAACGATTGGACCGACTGAAAGAGGCATTATGACGAAACGACCTACGTTAGTAGCAAATCGAACGAGCATAGTCTACCAACAAAATAATATCAGACCTTGTGTGCCATAGAAAACGATTTAACAATTAAACGAGTTTAGTTGAGAAATTCGCATTCACCCTTCATACCATTAAGGTCAGGTTCCAAAACAGCGTAATAGTTGAACCTCACCTTCCAAGCAATTTGTCATAGTTAACGAATTGTGTACGCTATCTTTTTCCTTTTTACGTAATAAAGCTGATACTGGGTCAATCCGTAAGTAATGCGGTTTTTCTAAGAATTGAGTTCGAAACAATGCCACTCGTATCGATGGTTTGATAGCAATTTATTAACCCCTTGGCTACTATGGGCGCACATACGTGCTCGGAAACTTTGCTTTTGTGACACGGAGGGCGCATATAAACGCTCAACACAGTTCGCTTTTCTGACACGGAGGGCGCATATAAGCGTTCAACACAGTTCGCTTTTCTGACACGGAGGGCGCATCTTTACCCAAAATTTTGCCGTTTTCGGCGGCCATTTTAAATGAATTCCTACCCGTGTGGTACCATTGTAAATGAATTCCTACGCGTGTGGTACGACAGGTTCGTTTCAAAATCTGCCATAGTCAAAGAGTTAAGTGAGGAATAGAAAACTTAACAAAATGACAGCGAATAGTTGCATATAGAAAACGAGGGCAAACATACAAGTGATTAATAACTGACACACATATGATGACTTATTTTTACTTAATATACGAACATGGAAAACCTACTTGCAATCCCACTTAATGTGATATAAATAATATAATTTAATAGACATCGCTGGCATAAGTTAGTGGTTTTCAACCTAGGATGCTTAAATAGTGTTTGAGAAGTATGCAAAAAAATTGAATCATGCAGAGATACCGTAGGTTTATTTGCATACCGCAACAATAACTTGATGACAAATTAAATACAGCTTCAGGATTATATATTTCATTAGCTGAATCTGAATTCCAAAAATGATGTGGTTTAAAATAGGTGCAAGAAATGCTGGATATCTGTTAAAATTAAAATCAAACTTTTAATATCTAATTTTAAGATTATGGTAATTTAAATTCGTTATAATTGTCTTTTGAGTTTTATATACAAATATATATGTTTCATAAAATATATATATACTTCACAATTATTGTCCTAAAAATAATATTTTTTTTCACAAAATTTCTTCCATTGCGGCTACCTTGTCTACACTCTTGTTACGCCAATGCAATTTACATATAGCTACAACAATTACATAAATTTGTACAATCATTTTTCTAATCATAGGTGGTACAATTTAAAAAGAATTAACTTACAGGTGGTACACAGATCGAAAGAGGTTGAGAACCACTGCTTTAGATTACCATCTTTTCCTCTTCCCTTTCAAATCATTTATAAATGGAAAATGACGAGTAATTTCGAGGAAAGCTTATATTATATAAAGTTCTAATATAATCTATAATCCTTCTATTATCTTTAATACTTCATTAATGTGATTTTATCAAGTTAGCTTAAAAGAGTTATATACTTAATTAAATAATAAATTTGAAATTTTAACTTTTATTTTATTCAAAATAGAATTATTTTCTGCAGTCCAGCAATTCTGGAAAATTTTGATTATCTGGTTGGGTAGTATTATATATTTTCTCGTATATAAATGTCTTATTTGAAATAATAGGATAGACAATTACTTTTTCTAATGAAAATATTAAATTAAAAATTTATTAACTAAAAATTTGGTTGCAGAGAAAGTAAAATAGAATATTCTATTCAATATTGAATTATAATAAATGAGAGAAAATTGATTTTAGTTTTATTTGAATTGAATTATTTACTAATTCAAATTTTTGAGAAAATTGGAATTAGTATAGAATTAAAATGGAGATAATATTAAATCATTCGTACGCCTATGTCATTTGTAAAGAGCAATATATTTTTTTAAACATATTGATTATGAATTGTAATTGGAACCGTAACTATATCGAAGATACATGCCAAAGTAGATAAGGTAAAATATCTCCACCTCATTGATCGTATATTCTACTATAGACGACACTTATCTTCAGCAGAAACCTGACCGTCTATTCTACAAAATTGTAATTTATTACGACGTGATATTGTACCGTAATTTATTCTTGCTCTCTTTCGACACAACTTTTTTTTAAAAATGATTAAAAATCTACAAATCACTCCTTATGGTAACTAAAATTCGAATTAAAAAAGCGTTATAAAATTATACGTGGAGTTTGTTAATTTAAATTATCAAATGTTTTTACAAAATAATGCATTTAAAAATTTAGTAATATAAAAATTGATATATCAAAAATATAAAATAATTGGAAGAAATAAGTAACATGTAATCTTATAATTATTATAAATTATTTTGGAATTCGTATTAAGAATGGCTCGCATACTATCTTTACCTTCTAATATTAATTTGTTTTCATGCTGTATGTTCATAATAATTTTCTGCTATCGCTATTCAACGTAATAAAACAACATATATTTTATAGATAATTTTAATTTTAGCTTAACTAATTATTTTCTATGGTATTAAATAAGATATATTTACTTTTATCTATTTCACACTGAAAACTACGTTTTCAATTTCGCGCTAAATTTGAATGGCAGATATTTTCTCGGAGCTTTGTATATATTTCGTCAAACATAACCTATTTACATCGAATCTTCCTTTTCCTTGAATTAAGAATAACTGCGTATCGTTAATAAAATTCTGTACTAGAAAGTATAAACGTCTTCATAGTTAGAAGCGTAATCAAGATTACGATGGAAGCATAATATATTTGTAGTATTACAATTTCAAAAATATTCTAACCATGTAGAACGCTACTATTACATGTTGGTACGCACGTTCACGATACGCTCGCTTGCTTATTCGTTTTGCGTGGCTAAACGAAAATACAAACGCGGTTGTGAATCGAATTAATAGGAAAAGTTGCTGGACAGATTCACTTATGATGTGCAATATTGATTCATAAAAGCATAACGATCATGGCTGTCAGATTCCTTATTAAATGCAATATTGTAGTTCCGTTATGGATTAAAATATATAAGAATTTTCTAATAAATCCATACCCAATTGAATTCCTCGACAATCGAATAATCTACTAAAACAAAGAAGCAATGATAAATTATACAAGTGAAATATTTTAACTTCCTTTTGTAAATCGAATGTTCCTAACCTTAAATTATTTTTAAATTTGTCTAATTTATTAAATACTTACCATGTTTTTCAAAGATTCTCAGCAAGAATCCATTAATGTAATATTATCTCATACTTTTGTTCGTAAATATGCCAAATAATCAACGAGTTTCGAAATTCGTGTTGCCAACGAGATTAGCTATCTTAAAAAGCACGTCGAACAAACGATCCGTAGGCTCCCCATCTGCGCTTCAACGACCTCTTACAATTCGCAGCGTTCATCTATCGCATAAACATCCGCCTTCGCACTCGCGACGAATTATAAATCACTCGCCCACGATCTTACAATTACGCCTATTTCCTATCTATCTTGCCAAGTTTATTTTTCACACGATTTCACGAAACGAAGATAACTGTTATAATTCTACTTAGTTCATCTAATGCATCTAGCTAACATTTCGCAGAAACGATCATACGACAATTGTATGTGAACGTGTATCTTCAACTCTAAGGTTAATAAAACGAATTATAATTTTGTTTTAAATATGCTTAATCCTTGAATACGTATGGAAATAGAAATCAACACTCAGCACTTAAAACTTTTACTAACTCGTTTAATTGCTTTTATATACAATTTCTCTAGTTACAATTCAGTTTTATTGTATTTCATATGTACGTGTTAGTTTTACATTTCATTACTAGTTATGATATATTTTTCAATTTAAATGTATTCGTATCTGTCCTGAAGAGACAACACGACATAAAATGCACTGATAAACAAGGATAATTTGATCGTATGCTGTTTATACGTATAAATCAATGTAATAATTTGTTAAATAACCATCTAAACAACTATTTTATCATTTCATTAAAACACATGTATTAACATTTAATTGATATTCGTTTATGACAGTAGATATTTTCATATACTCATCACTCATCATACACTTATCCATCAAAGAAAGATGAAAAGACCGAACGACAGTCGGAGAACGACTGACAAGCTCGCATTCTCTTTGAGTCAGTGCGCATATGTACTGCGCACGTGTGAGCGTGAAGAGAGAAACGTAACTGAGCAGAGTGGAAAAAAGAAAAGGATAATAAAGCGATGGCCGTTGACCTCGGCAACTGTTGGAAGGGGAAATTGTTTGGTAGTGGGAAACTAAGCTGTAGAGTGGGGATCTCATGAATGATCGATGAGCTTTGCGTTTTAGAATCATGGAAGTTACCGCAAATGGAAATCCTGAGATGTTGACCGTAAGGCAGAGCTGACGAACTTCCCCGCCGTCGCTGTATTACACCCACCACTGGTCTAGCAGTTCCCCCACTCAGGGCTGGAGAATATGCTCCTCGCCGTTGCTACACTACCCCCACCATTATTCTGGTGGTTTTCCTCACACTAGCACGAGAGTGGATGTGGCGGGAGTAGTAAGATGATAGGGGAAGGAATAGTATGTGGCTAGCGGACCACAAGTTCGGCAGCTCTACCATAGGAGTAAAATGAAAAAGAAATATGAAAAACGTGTTACATTCTCTGATAGAAAAGGTCATTCTCCTTTTTAATTCGTCTTAAAATTCAATTATATTAATGTATAAACAGGTTATAATTTTCGATTTTCTAACTCAATTTACAAATGCATTAATGTCGAAAACATATATACACGTGCATTGTACTTGTGCACACGTGCCTTGTGCTTATCTACACGTGCGTCTCTCATATGAATTGAATATGTTGTAATTGTATATGTTATTTGTAAATATCTTTCCTCTTTTCCGCTTTTTATTTATCTTTATCTTCGATATTATCTTATTTCTGTTAAAATTTTGTAAAATCTCATATCCTTCAAAAATCTTGTCAATAGCCTTTTAAATATAAAATACCCCAATTTTTCTATACTTCTAAATTGAATAATTTTACTAAATCTTAATTTTATTATATTAATATTATTTTAGTAAATAATAGTATATAAAATACATACGTAGATGTTCAAGTTTTTGTTCATTTTATTAAATGACCAAAATTATTTTAATTAATAAATTACTAAATTATTTATATTATTTTAATCATAATTGGAGCAACCCGTAAAACTATAAAATTGCCATGAGCATAGTCATTAGTATATACGTAAAAACGGTTGCATGCGTTTGAACGCTCATAGATATGAATGCATATTTATTTTTTCTCGCGTAATTAAAACCAAATGAGGTCTTGCAAGTAATTTTTTAATAGGGGAGAGTTACTTTCTCCACGACATTTTTCTTGGTAGAGTATAGCACTTGTATAGATATTTGTGTATTTATGGCGTTTCACAGACGCGTGTTAAAAACCGTTGTGTACTTGGGTACATAGATACTTGTTAGAACAAACGTTGGTGACGCACGAGAAACTTATAGCCACGTCAGCCGATAGAGGAGAACAGCCGATATATCGATTGGACGTTTATGAAAGACGACAAGCACCTGAAAAGTTCACATGGATACCGCAAAATCAGATGTTCTAGATTTTATTTTTGCTCGGGTATATTGACATCGCTTACCTACATCGACTTTTTAATCGATAACACGAAACCGGTTCTCCACTAAATTTTTGCTTAGCTCGATTGTGGTTAACCATTCGTCGATTCTTGAAAATAGAAATACAAGTTTGTCGATGATAAGTTCATCGGCATTATACGTCGTTGAATTGTTGCCAAACGGTCTGAAAACGGAGCTTTAGGATTAACTTGAACGGTTTTAAGGAGATTCTATTATATTTAGAATTTAGGACATGTCAATTTATGTTACATTATATGTGATTCAGTAACTATACTAATTGAGAACATAGTTTTATTAATAACTTAGAACTAATAACTTAAAACAGTCTCTCGATGTATCATTTGGGACATATTTATAGGTTAGAATAATTTAAAAACACATATTTGTAGGATATATAATAATACAATAATGTATAACATATGATAATATATTTATAGGTTAGAATTAATTTGCATAATTTTGAGGCATTTCTATTGTATCTAGAACTTCGGATATATCGATTAACATTAAATTTATGTGATTCAATAACTATATTAATTACTAGCAATTAACTACGTTAATTGAAAAATTATTTTAAGTATTAGCTGAGATGTATTTTTAGGTTATCTTTTCCACTTATATGTTTGTTCCATTGATTCTACATTCAGATTTGAAAAACATATTAATTTCTTCAAAAATATATAAAACAAATTGTAAAAAGTAGAATACTTTAGAATTAAATACGTATAAAGTATGTACCTTTAATTCCATATGTTTCTCTTTGTTCAATTATTAGACTCGATAATTAAATTATTAAAATT
>NW_016908693.1:76855-183774 GCF_001483705.2 Eufriesea mexicana | reverse complement strand
ATATATTATATAATACTGATTATATATACATTTTAAAAATTATTAAATTTAATCGAATAATTAAATAAATGGAAAATTGACTACAATGAGAGAGCACTTTTATTTGCAGAAGTATTATGCAGATTATATTATTTCAATTGATTTTGAAATCAATATAAATTGCAATACAAGTTGACTACAAATAGATACGAACATGATGTGTATTATGAATTTCAATAATTTTTTAATAATCACCAATTTTTATTTTTTGAAAAGTTCCATTATGAGTAGTAAATTTTTGTCACTTTTTCTGTTTTTATACAATCTTTCGTACAATACTTCTTCCCAAAGTATTACGATCGATTAAATAATCTGTTGACAGAGTCCTTCGAATCTATGTGCAAAATATAATGTCCTTGACTTCATATCTGCTTCAGATCCTATCTCAAATTTTTGTATTTGCTTTTTTCTTGGATCTATTGGTGAGGTAAAAAGACTTCCATAAATACAGATTTGCTAAAGATATATAGAATGATTTCATATAGGATGATTTCCTCAGAATATAGAATGATCTAATAGCGAACTGGATAAATCAAATTGCACAATTTTCAATCTCAATTTCTTATCAAATATATAACTTTTTCCTTGTTACGTTTTAACTGTCGTATTACTATTGGTCAAGAATTATAATCAGAATCACGATCACAATAATTTTTCACAATTGTCATAAATTTCACAAATATTGCTTTCAATTTTCATTTCTAGTTATTAATTGCGTAGTTTACTAACAATTTTTACGTATTCTAAGTTATATGACCAATTTTCTTTTTTCTAATGAATAGTTAGAATTTTCTTATTACTATTAAAATTAAAAAAGAAATTGGAATATTGAAAATTAAATAATCTCACTCTGGTCATTTACCTAAAATTACCTTTATTATTAATCGAGAATTTGTTTTTATTTTGTTTAATTAACAATTAATTATACTTGTGGTATAGTACAATAGCTTATGCATATAGTAATCTTGGGGAGGTGCATTATCTATGGCATTGTCCTAAAACTTTCATTAATAATTTAATAATAACACACGTTTGTTCGAATATCTATTAGTACTTATTAAATTTACAATCATGCTGTAATTAATTTTACACTAAATTACTCAATTACATGACCTGCATAATGAACTTCATATTTTATATTTCTTGTCATCCAATATATATATAATACTGATTATTAATAAAAATAGACTAATACTTTAAGGACTTATAGAATGTACCAAAAGAATTCAAAAGTGTTTAATGTAAAACATAAATTCTCAAGTTACATTAAAGCAAGTTGTAATTATTTATCTCCTCACAGGAATACTTTATGATACTCATTTACATTGTACGACACGGAATGTAATTGAATTAAACAATAAATGGAAAATATACGCGTGTTAGTTAATGTGGGACAAGGTTTCGAATATTAAAAAATACATAAGATTGATTCATAATTTACATGTATGAATCCTGTATTCAAATAGGAGGAAGCACGTCAGACATCTCTTGTGCAAAAGGAGATAAATTTTTATATCTCGTATCATTTATTATCATTTCATTCATACAATATTAATGATAATATTTTACAGTATTTCCAGTATTTTATAATTAGTAATTTATTTTCATAATGAAATAGTATTTTCTCTTAAATTTCTTAAATCAGTAAACCTTGAAAAAGTTATTTCATTTGTATTTAATGTATATATAAATATTCATATTTAAACGTTACAATAATAATTATATTATTATACATTTACCAACTAACATATTCGTATTCATTTGTTGATACGAGACGTACGTGGGTTATTTACAAATGCAAAATTACATTTCATTCCGAAAACATTAATTTTAGGTTATGTGTTGATTGAAGATTTCTTGCTCCTTCCATTTCGAGTTTTACATGCTTATTTTTAAACACCCTGTAATACTAAAGGAAATAAAATTAATAGACTTGTATACGCATCAGAATACTTTTTTACCTATACTTATTTACTATTCATTTATTCTTCACAGAACTATCTAAAAAATCAAGCTCAGTATATTACCTTTATTATGGTTGTCGATACTTTAAATTTTCGTGTTATTTGCTGAATTGCTGTAAAATTAAGAAATCTCTGTAGATAACTGTACTATGATTGTCAGGTTTCATTATAGTGGCCACGCTTCTAACAGTTTCAAAGGATCGTTATGGAGGCATTATCGATCAAATGATCGTGTTCGTCTTTTATTCTTTATAACGTGGCGAAATGTGGACTCGTTAGTGGTACGGCCGGTTTCTGTATGAGGCACGATGTACGCACCGGTAATTAACGCCACGTCATTTAAGCAATTCACTGATAGTAATTGAAGCCCGCTGCGCAATGGAAATTGTGGTTTGCCGCGATATGAAATGCCGCGTGTCGACCTAATTTCGATCCGTCGACAAAGTCGGCGACAACGACGAAATTTTTTCTTGCCTACGCTATCTATTTTCGTAACATGTTTCGTTTCTCGCGCCATTTCGAAATTTCCTCTACCGTTGTAATCAGATCGTCGTGATTTCAACGAGATTATATAAATATACGGCAACACCGTGGATTAAATGTGATAAACAGTGTTATTACACAACTTACTCCGTTAAACAATTATATTGTGTAATTTTTTCGATCGCAAGTAAATAATTCGTTCGTTACAATTCGACGCTTGACTTCAGTGGCTTTTAGCCTCGCATACGCGTGCGTTCGTGTGATATATCAGTTTACGATCTTGAATAACACGAACTGGTTTTGAAATTTATTCGAGTCAATTCATCGGTTAAAATGAAAGCATTTTAGTGTGGTATTATCTGATCGGTATCGTTTTAATTTATGTAAGTCGTATTCAAAACAAAATTCTTCTTGTCGAAGACATAACCTCCAATTGTGTCAAACGGAACTAAAAGGTTAGCCGGTTTCGTCTTTCTCTGTAAAAGTGGACGAATTAGAAAAGTGTTGGACAAAATTGAAATGCGAAAGGTTGATATTTAATGATGTACAAGTTTAAAGGTTAATTTCGTTGTTGTGCTGTGTATACGTCGCAGTTACTAGCCTTAAAAACTATAATGTAACAAGGTGAACCATGAGGGCGTATTCTCCCAGTTATCTCTGTGAATTTTTTCACGCTACTGACCTGCATATTTTCTCGAACGTCGACTACGGGCCGACTACAGCACTGTTTCGTCCCTGATAACAGGTAATCAACTATGTCGTGCAAGTATGCAAAACGCGTGATCATTTGTTGTACTAACTACTATCAGCGTCACATCGTGCTCAATGATTTTTTAGATAGTTGATTTCACTCTTAGAAATATTTATGTCGTGTAATAGAAAGCGTTTTATTTTCACAGCAAAGTTAAAAATCTTGATATAGAATTTCCGGAATAAGATTGTATCGTGAGTTTCTTATAAAGTTTAGAAATTTAAAACGTTATATTATAAAAGATCATTTTACTCTTACAAAAATTACTTTAAAAAATATTAAATATGTACAAAAAAATGAATATAATATATCGATATTATATAAAGATGATTATAAAAAGAACAAAAGTTTGATTTTCTTTTACGCGCTATAAGTGTTCAATAAATAAAAAATAAATAACATAGTTGTATTTTACTCTCAAAATCGAAAAACTTTTGTATTTTACATTTATTCCGAAGGTATATTGTTTTCGAGATATTTAAATTTAATGTTTTGAAATGAACACCCTGTATAAAGCTTAGGTTACATTAATAGGAAAATACTTTATCGTAAATCGATTTTTACATAACTTTCTTTACATGATCTTTTTTTGTACTATGTCTACCGAGCGTATAAAAGAGACCCTAGTATGTATAATATACGTACACTATTATATATAATATATGTCCAATAATATGTAACACTAAACAGTCTCGTTCGATAATTATATAAAACGTAACGTCAAATAAAATTTAGTAATAACAGGTTAGGTTTATTAATTTAACATTTTAAGCAGTCTACATTATTTTTATTTTTTGAATATCGATTTCAAAATATTTGAAATAATATCGTGCATGTTTGTTGATTATAGTTACGATTTGCTGTTATTTTTCATTGCGTCTTTGTCTGCGCATGTTTCAGGAGCACAAAGTAATTCGATTCCGGAAGTCGCTGCCGGACGGTGTTTCACCGGATGGCGGCAAACAACGAGCTGAACGAGAAGTGGAATTCGTGAGGTTTGTGGCTTCCTGTTTTTTGGGTCCGTACACACAAATCCCCGAGGTCCTCCGTTACGATGCAAGAGACATTGCTAAACTTTCAGAAGCCATTCGCCCTCTTCGATCAGGTAACCTGTTTAACATTACCTAACCTCAAAATTTTATTTGGAAACACTATAAAGACACGTTCGAATTACTCTCTCGCTTACGAAATTTTTTCTTTGAACGATATCCTACCTGCAAGCGTAAATCTTTTTAGAATTCCCCTAAATCTGCCACAATTTGATTTATATCAACGATATATGGAAACAAATCCAGTGGTGCGAATGAGAAGGGAATTATCGAGCGTAACACGTGTATTTCTTTTGTATAACTTGTTTTACAATCTTTCTGTAGATTAGTTTAATAACAAGATACTAACTGCTTTTAAAATTAATGGTACAATATTATAAAAAGCGAAACTGATACTGTCTAACGGTTATACCAACAAATTTATATTTAATTATATATTTTTTGGTATTTTAATGAACTACGATACGATAGTACGAATTCATTTATTAAAGAAAGGTGTAAAAAGATTATTGCAGGACATTCACGAATCTACATTTCTATGTAACTTCCAACAGGTGAAGCTAAAATATACTATAGAAATGTATTGTCAGCTGCATCGAAAATGCACGAATGCGCGTGTGTCGAGTGCGCAGCATATATAACTTAGGGAGAGAGCTGGCCAATGTATGTTTCATAGTGCTTATATTCAGTTCTCGTTTTTAGATGTAACGCTCGCTAACGACATTCGACATTTCGTGAAACTAACTGTTTTAGTTATTTTCTACGTAAATGTTTTATTGCGTAATATTTATGCGCACTTAATTCTTACGAACATATATTTAATTCTTGTGAAGTATATGAAATTATACGTTTATTATTATGAAACGCTTGATCTGCGTGTTTCTTGTTAACGGTATCGAGAAAGTCCGTTTCCACGTGAAATTAAGAATACGCGTGGTCGGTAAGCTCGATAAGGTAGCTTTCTATATAAGCGCAGATGTCGTCTATCGACGCAATCATTGTTCACGAAAACGACAGGTGTCAGGCTGCGGCAACTAACCTCGAACCTCCATATTTTTTCAACTTTCATTGACCGTTCAGGTGGAGGGCCCTTTTTCTTGTGCCTGACCACCTGCTGGCTGCACCTTTTCTTACCGAAGAAAAATGCGAGACATTTGTACGCGTAAAAACCTGCTGACCCGAGATTCTCCTAGCATCGATGAAATCTCACCCGGTACTGGATCTTCGTCTTTAGTTCCGCCTATAAAATTTGAATATTTCGTGAAACATTCTGGTTTCTAGTAACCATATGAATATTTTGGAAGACAACAAAAATATTTCACGCGATTAAATTACCTTCTGTTACACATCTCTCTGTTCCTATTTCTTAGTCACTGTTTAATAATATTATAATATTATTAATATTATTATTATATATGTATCTTATATAATACATGGAATATGTATATATTATTATATATTACATGTATTATACGTATAAATTATTACATATTATGTATTGTATAATACTATACATTATACATAACCTTCAGTCTTCTTTATTTTTATTCAATAGAATAAAGTTTCCGCTCTTTTAATTAATTAAATATCGCTGAAAGTATCGTTTTAATTTATCTTTATTAGTGCTTATTATTCATTATCGAGTAAAATATATATTATACGAATATATGTTATATATAATATACGAGTACATTATATACAACAATTGTATGTAAATAGATAGTTATTTACTTTCTTACTGCATACAGTTTAAGAATTTCATCTCAATATTCCACATTGCACATAACCTTACTGAATTTAAGTACTTATATATCTCTTTCCTCATAGTCTCTCTTCTCTCTTATAGTCCCTTTCCTTTCTCCCTCGAAGTCTCTTATATAGTTGCATATAACAATTGTACGTATCGTATATATTTCATTTTTATTCAAGAGGATAAATATATTTCTCTTAGTCAATATCAACCATAATCATTTCTTTGCTTCATTCCATAGAAATAGTCAACCATAGATAATTCTGAAAGGAAGTGAAATCATTGGCTGCGAAAGTTAATTTACTATCGACGTCTAATATCGAAACGAAAACGCAAGGTATTCGAATTTATTCGTTTTATTTACTCGTTGTCAAGTTCCATCGAACCCTGACCCCTCTACCAATTGCTAGAGACGAGTCAGCCGTGTATACTCCTTGTTATATATTTAAGTACGCGCATATTCTTCTAGCCCTTGCGATGTGTTCACAACGATGGGGTCATGGTTCTCCTGCTCGACGTATCTCCAATCACAATAATAATACCATTGCACTGCATTATAAGAGTGGGCTGCGACCGGTGAGGTTGGAACAGAGAGCGTGACCATGCCGAGTCTCTGAATTGGATCTTTCTAGTACGAAGATTGTCCTGACAAAATGATATCACGATTCTTACTATAAGATAAATCCGTACTCCATGGATGGCTTTCTAGCTGGATCGATAATCTAGCCGTCGAATAACAAGAACATCTGTGCTGCTGCAAAAAAAAAAGAAAAGAAAATGTGTAACTGGATTTTAGATGGAAATATTTGAAATTATAATACACGTGACATGAAACTTTTATAAGCTTCGCAAGTGTGTCATGTATGCATATAATAGCGTATAATGGTTTGCGAAATATTGCTTCAATTCAAATTTCATACTGGAAATCACTTTACTTGTCGGCATGAAATTATAATCAGAAGATTAAACTCCATAGCTGCTCTGAAGATTTTGATTGAAATATCCTGATTTGAAATATTGTGTCTTCTCTGTTATCTCACGATTGTATACAATTTATAGTCATTTGGATGCTAGATGCTTTGAATAATGATACATTTTTATAATATTACATTTGTACCTATAATTTAACAAAATTGGTTGATTGTCATTGTTGCAATTATTTATGTCATCATTGACTTAAATTTTGATTTACATATGTAATGTAAACGTAAAATAACATGTGCATAAACATTTATTTTACAGAGACGATATTTTTCCAACTTAAAAGATAATAACACGAATAAACAAAATATTAATTTTCACTAGCCACATAAAAATTTGTATTTATGATCGCAATCTTATCCATGAAAATCTTCTGTATTGTATTATTGAACTTCTGCCAATAAAACTCATTAACACAAGAATATTATCCAATCGTACTAAAGGTGCACTAGAATTACCGATTTCTAGATTGAGAGCCTTAATATAGTTCATACATAAATAATAATAATTACAGCATTGTAACGACAATAATTAGGTGTAATTACCTATCTTATTAAAAGACGATGATAATCTTGCCAAAAGCAGATGCATGCCTCGAGCAGCAGCAAAAACAGAAATGGACTGGTTCTATAGCTCTAATTTTAATAACAAGTATCCATCAAAAGCAAATTATAGAACGCACCCGATGATCACCTTGACAAGTAAATTACCCAAATGCAATAAATCCAAATAAAATCGTATCCGTTAAGTATAGATTAGCATAACAGTGAACATTTCCTTTTCCGAGTGATCATGTGGCCGGCGAGGAAAAAGCGATATTAACGTGGAGCGCAAGAACGGAAATGGTGATATAAAAATTAATCGTTGAAGGGCCAACGAAAATTTATGACATGCATTTTATGGAGGCTACTCATTGTCGGCCCACACAGTGGCTGCAGCTGCGCGCACTCGAAAGGATGACGACGTCGCCAGACACTCTCGAGGAGACATTAAGCTAGCTTCGCACTCGTTCCTACCTCCACGGAGACGTTCACACGTTCCACGAAGAAACACACGTGCGATCAGTCACTCCTACGAAAAGGGCACGACCCCAGGGTAACATCCGTCGAGTTCTCCTTCGGGAAAGCTGATGCACGGCCTATTGAGTCACCTCCTTCGCCAGACGAGGTCACTTAAATACCGTTTTCTCGCTGCCTATCCTCTTTCCCGAGGAATTAATTGCCCGTTCGGAAGTCCACAGACATTGTTGGACCCTGGTGAAATTGGAGGACATTGCTGCTTTTCCATACCCGTGGTTTTCAACGTCCATCGTCGTGGATTCTCCTAAAAGTTTCAGAGTATAAGTTCCATCGATCGTCCTCTGGCTCGTGTCATTTGTTGCTTCCATTTCGTGAACTTTGATGGAAACTTTTTCTCATTTCCTTGAAATATTCAGTTACATTCGTTTCGGTTAATATTTCACGTATATGCGGAGTGTTGAATTTTAATCGATAACTCTGCATTATTCGTAACTTATATACCGTGTAAGAAAATGTTTCAGATCAGAGCATGGATCGTGTGAAAGGTATAATTAATTTCTGAAAGATGTAATTAATTTCTCTGTACGCTTTGAGGTTATGTCCAAGGCCAATTTTGTTTTTCTAAATGGAAGCTTTTTCTAATTTGACGTTACCCCGAAAACAGTAACTTTTATCAGGGACTGTTTTTACTCGACGAATGCGTTTCGTGAAAGGAAAGAAGAAAATACGACGTGGAAGATTTTCCGAGTTTAAAGTTAAAATTAAGTAAGCCGTGTTAAGAGGACTGAGCTAATATGAATAAAATACGTTAACGAACGGTGTAAAAGTAAATCATTTAAAAACAGTCCCGTGTGTATATAAGAAATATACTAGTTTATAAGGATATTTCCAAAAATATAGTTTTAATTTAAATATTGCTAAGAAATTATTATTATTTATTTATATTTATATTTATAATTATTAATTATTTATTACTGTCAGCTTTACTTACAATTAACATTAATAAAGGAGCGATAATTAACATGTAATATCTTAAGTAAAGTGTCTTGTAAACTAATCATTCTTTGACGCATGTGGGTTAATATCCATTTTTATAGGACATCAAGTTGCATTGACTAATGCGTTAAAAGATGTATGAGACTCTATTTAACAAAATAAATTTGACCTTCGTGTGACCTTGCATCCACCTACAGAGAAATTAATCACATCTTATGACCTCCTCAAAACCATGCAATTCTTGCCTCAACTACTTTTTTATGCAGCAGGTAATTTATGAATAATTTGCATTTATCGATTGATATTGAACACCCCATATGGCAGGAGACACCGAAGACGATTGCCATAAATTTCGTATAATTTTGTTGCTAAGCGACACACAGATTTAGTAGAGTGGGTGTATATGCATACATATCTACCGTTTCGCATAAGTAGATAATTGTTAGATGTATGAGTTATCATCTTTTGTTATAATATTGCGAATATTAATCGAAAGTACCGTTCTTTCTTACTTATTTTGCGTTTAACATATTATGAAATTTCTGATATATTTTTCAACATAATTTTTTACTAGATTTTTACCAATATTTTACGTATTTGGACCTTTCTAAATCATGTTTTCATACTTTCTGACGAATGGTGATGGTTGTCACATATAAATTGGGGTTAATTATAGATACTCCTGTTATGGAAGATCCAAAAAAGTTCTAAAACAGAGAAAAAAATACATTATACACGAACCAACACGTATAAGGAGAGCTTTGATTTACAAGTGTTCAAATAAGCAGAATTTCTGTTAAGATTAACAAATCTTCTTGAATTATTTAATAATTAAAATTATGCTATTTACATTACTCAGCAAACAATTTTGTTGTATGAAACAAACAACTCTAACGTGAAGACAGTTGTCAAAATTGGCACTCTTTTAATAAACAAAAATATTTTCACTAACTCTGGAATATTTATATGTATATATTTTGTTTAATTATACTGACAAATATTTACTTTTATCATTATCAAGAATTTTTTAACTAACAGTTCATTAAAAAAGGTGGTTTTTACATTATTTAAATAAATGAAATGAAATATATGAAAAGCCAAAGTTTTTTTAAGTAAAGTGTCTTGTAAACTAATCATTCTTTGACGCATGTGGGTTAATATCCATTTTTATAGGACATCAAGTTGCATTGACTAATGCGTTAAAAGATGTATGAGACTCTATTTAACAAAATAAATTTGACCTTCGTGTGACCTTGCATCCACCTACAGAGAAATTAATCACATCTTATGACCTCCTCAAAACCATGCAATTCTTGCCTCAACTACTTTTTTATGCAGCAGGTAATTTATGAATAATTTGCATTTATCGATTGATATTGAACACCCCATATGGCAGGAGACACCGAAGACGATTGCCATAAATTTCGTATAATTTTGTTGCTAAGCGACACACAGATTTAGTAGAGTGGGTGTATATGCATACATATCTACCGTTTCGCATAAGTAGATAATTGTTAGATGTATGAGTTATCATCTTTTGTTATAATATTGCGAATATTAATCGAAAGTACCGTTCTTTCTTACTTATTTTGCGTTTAACATATTATGAAATTTCTGATATATTTTTCAACATAATTTTTTACTAGATTTTTACCAATATTTTACGTATTTGGACCTTTCTAAATCATGTTTTCATACTTTCTGACGAATGGTGATGGTTGTCACATATAAATTGGGGTTAATTATAGATACTCCTGTTATGGAAGATCCAAAAAAGTTCTAAAACAGAGAAAAAAATACATTATACACGAACCAACACGTATAAGGAGAGCTTTGATTTACAAGTGTTCAAATAAGCAGAATTTCTGTTAAGATTAACAAATCTTCTTGAATTATTTAATAATTAAAATTATGCTATTTACATTACTCAGCAAACAATTTTGTTGTATGAAACAAACAACTCTAACGTGAAGACAGTTGTCAAAATTGGCACTATTTTAATAAACAAAAATATTTTCACTAACTCTGGAATATTTATATGTATATATTTTGTTTAATTATACTGACAAATATTTACTTTTATCATTATCAAGAATTTTTTAACTAACAGTTCATTAAAAAAGGTGGTTTTTACATTATTTAAATAAATGAAATGAAATATATGAAAAGCCAAAGTTTTCATATCCCCAGTACATATGTTAACTTTCACCTTAATTTCGTTGCTAAATATAAATATTTATTGTTGAAAATTATTTATATAATTATTATTTATGGATTAAAATAAGAAATTTCAGATTCACATATTTTCAATTTTGACCCAAAGATTACTTATATTGATTTACATGAATGTGAATTAAGATTTAGTATGACAAACGAAAAAGAAATTCGAATTTTTAATACATTATATTATATACAAATTATTTTTTTTTTTTAAATTTCTACATATCTGCATTCCCCATTTGCAAATGTATATTTTCGAAAGAAGAAAAGATTTACCACCAGCCATCTTGGTTTCAAAGATATTCTAAAAGATATGTTTTTCATCATAAGACAAAGATACGCGTAAAATATATTTTGCAAACTATGTTTCACAAAGTTCATCAAAGTCCGTATGTGAGTTGCATATGTTCCATTGTACGTTTGACACGATGATACATAACATATAATATCGTAAAAAATTATATAAAATCATATAAAGTCATATAAATTGCAAAAAAATATCTTTACCTATAATCCTTTATTAATCGATTCTGAAAGTTTCCAAATTTTATTACATGAAATCTAAGAAGCGACGGTGGAAATGCATTAACGAGATACAATCGTGACTTTACAATTTGTGCATTTGGACAAGTTGCATTAGGAGCAGCGTGGTTAGTCAGAGACTCCACTTTTCTCCTCCTCCTCACATTTTGTCGGCCTAGACTCCCCTTCGCTTTCTCTGCTCTCGACTGCTGTCCGAGTCGAAGTAGGAAAACATATCCGGTGTCCCTCACAGAAATAGTGTTCTTACGTAAGACGATTTCGCCGCGTATCGCAGTACAAATGAACACCCGTTATTCCTCCCCACTCCGTTGCTAACTACCTGAGTCAGGCGAGCAAGCAGCGTTGCGGTGAGAGCGGAGAGAAGCGTGGAGTCTCTGTCTGGCCACGCTGATTGGGAGAGTTTATTGCTTGATGGTAGCCGTATCTTGAAACTTGCACGATGCACGAGAAACCCGCTTCTACGAGAACGCGTCAAGCTGACAGGAAGAAATTAGAACGATATGAGAAACCGTTCGTGGAGAATGGAAACCGCTCGAATTACAAAGAAAACACGTTATACAGGAAGCCTGAATAGGTTCCTCTTAACGAACGACCGTATACTTCGCGTGGACTTCGTTTTCCAATACTTTTCCATCTTATTCGTTGTACCTTCTAAAATAGTGATTATCGAGGCACAATATAAGCAATAATAAATTGTTTCTTGGTTGAATTGGTTGTATACCAGGAACATTGTTCCTCATAAGGGCAAAACAGTGCTAGAACTAACTATACATCGTAATTCTCACGCCACTTAGTTACATTACGTGTTACCAACGTATAATTGTGAGAATAACTAGACATTCACGAACAGTAGTGTCTTATAGGTAATTTATTTTTAAGTCGATATTTTAGACTTGTAACGAGGAAAGCAATTTTATTATATTGAGAGCTTTATTTATTTAAAAATATTATTACTATTACCAATTATTGATTAATAAATAATAATTAAGAATGAGATTAATAATTAATATTAGTATTAATTATTCATTAGTAATAATTTATAAGTAATTCGTCCTTACGAAATTTTTCCAAAATTATTAGTATTTCAGATACATATTTTATTTATTTATACATAATATAACATTATATTTAGATACATAATTAGAACATTATGTGATAAAGAAAGAAATTTTATTACGTGGAAAATTATTTGTTTAAAATATTATTGTTATTATTAATATTAATTACAAATTAATAAAATTTAATCTTGAGATATGATTTATATGCTTATTACAAAGTAATATGTAGTTAATTAGTTTTACAAAACTTTCCAATCATCATTTTAAATATTTTGGTATTATTTTAGTATTATTTAGTAAATAAGAAAAGGCCGAAAAGGATTTACTACAATGAGAAATATTTATTCTAAAATATTATTACTATTATGAAATTAAATAATAACTAATAACTAAGTTGATAATTAATATTAGTATTAATTATTTGTTAATAAAATCTAACCTCGAAAAATGAAATTGTTTAAACCACTTTTTAATAGATGCAATTACAAGATAATTTTATGAAATTTTTCACAAATTGATATTAGTATTAATTATTTGCTAATAGAATCTAACCTCAAAACATGAAATTGTTTAAAACACTTTTTAATAGATGCAATTACAAGATAATTTTATGAAATTTTTTACAAATGTATACTTGTCTTACTAACACTGTGATATTATGTAACGATAAAAGGAATTTTGTTATCATGCGATTTATTTGATAGAAAGTAACTAATTTTTGGTTAACGGAATAGAAGATGAAATCTTTCTAAAAACATCCTGCTCCACCTAGTTGAAAAATAATTTATTATTTAGTTGACTATACTTTGATCAAATTAGAGGCTATTACGTTTGTTTGCGCAGGACTTATATTTAAAGGAAAGAAAGCAATTTCATACCAACTCCCGTTTCTCATGACCTTTTAACTGGGATCAGGAGACTAGCGTTGTAATTCGTATTATGTTTCTTAGCACATGTATGTGTGAAATTACAGAAACTCGTATTGATGCAGTTCTGTGAGCAGCACATGGTGTAGTCGAAGGCTAACAGTAAGATAATTTATTTGAAATGAGGTATTCGAACGAGTACTAAATTAGATTTTACGACTTACATCCCTTTACCATATAATCTCGATATTTCAATTCAAAGTGAACTCTTGGCGTTACTTGCTTCTATCATCATACCGTTTCATTGAACTATTAATTATTTATCTAATAATTTGTTGTCGCTTTTCATTTGTTAGGCATTACGCGTTACATAATATTTAAATATTACTATATAATATAAAAACTCGATTAATTATTGATTAACATTATTGATTAAATGATAACGTGATAATCTATAAAATACTGTTGGCATTTTTCATTCAGAATTGTTATTTATTTTTTATCTTGTTTTCAACGAGAATCTTTTGACTTAAATTTGAAAAATATAGTGATGAACGTATATATATTAGGAATATTTTGCTTCAAATTGAATTCAATTTTATAGGTGCCATTAATATTTGAAATTTTTCACAAATTGATATTAGTATTAATTATTTGCTAATAGAATCTAACCTCAAAACATGAAATTGTTTAAAACACTTTTTAATAGATGCAATTACAAGATAATTTTATGAAATTTTTTACAAATGTATACTTGTCTTACTAACACTGTGATATTATGTAACGATAAAAGGAATTTTGTTATCATGCGATTTATTTGATAGAAAGTAACTAATTTTTGGTTAACGGAATAGAAGATGAAATCTTTCTAAAAACATCCTGCTCCACCTAGTTGAAAAATAATTTATTATTTAGTTGACTATACTTTGATCAAATTAGAGGCTATTACGTTTGTTTGCGCAGGACTTATATTTAAAGGAAAGAAAGCAATTTCATACCAACTCCCGTTTCTCATGACCTTTTAACTGGGATCAGGAGACTAGCGTTGTAATTCGTATTATGTTTCTTAGCACATGTATGTGTGAAATTACAGAAACTCGTATTGATGCAGTTCTGTGAGCAGCACATGGTGTAGTCGAAGGCTAACAGTAAGATAATTTATTTGAAATGAGGTATTCGAACGAGTACTAAATTAGATTTTACGACTTACATCCCTTTACCATATAATCTCGATATTTCAATTCAAAGTGAACTCTTGGCGTTACTTGCTTCTATCATCATACCGTTTCATTGAACTATTAATTATTTATCTAATAATTTGTTGTCGCTTTTCATTTGTTAGGCATTACGCGTTACATAATATTTAAATATTACTATATAATATAAAAACTCGATTAATTATTGATTAACATTATTGATTAAATGATAATGTGATAATCTATAAAATACTGTTGGCATTTTTCATTCAGAATTGTTATTTATTTTTTATCTTGTTTTCAACGAGAATCTTTTGACTTAAATTTGAAAAATATAGTGATGAACGTATATATATTAGGAATATTTTGCTTCAAATTGAATTCAATTTTATAGGTGCCATTAATATTATTTATTTATTCAATATTTATAAGAAAAATTTTATTTTTAAGAGAACCAGTGTTGGACTAAATTCCCTGTAACTACAGATGTTATTAATATTATTTATTTATTTAATATTCATAAGAAGAACTTTATTTTTAAGAGGACTACAGTTGGACTAAATTTCTTGTAACTACAATTTTCAATTGTAACGTTTCTAAATTATTTCCAAAATTTTAATCATAGTTAACACATTATTGCTAAAATTTTTTTGGTACAATTAGATTAACGATCAGCTGAATGACCTTTTGCAATATATATCATGAAAATGAAACAACTTTTCATCGAATAATAATACAATGAAATGAAATTGAAATTGAAATTAAAATAATAAATTTCATGGAATAACGTTCATAGAATTATTTGAAAATTATACACGATTTTTAGCATTTCAAGGAAAACTTCATCGACTAGGAAAATATTAAGCTTTTCATACCGGTAGTTACGCAACGCCGTCGACTTTTACTTGACATTCAAACACATAGTCCTATGGAGAACCTCTCCCGAACTGTCGTCATACGAGTCTGCTATTATTTTCTCAGGAAGCTCTGGTAGACAGGAAAACGAAATCTGAAACTTTCGCTGCTATACCCTCTAACGACCACCTTACCGGCGGAAATCGTGCCTAAACATGAGCTGCCGACTTGTCAGCTGGCCATAGTTACCGTTGCTGATAATATCGATCTTCCGTTCCAACAAAAGCCACAAACTATTGCAATCATGAAGCCGCATATCCATCGGTCAGAGTGGTCATGTGCAAGTGACTCGCAATGTTCGCGGACGTTTGACTACTGACGAGTTTTTCCATCAACCCACTCAGTTGTGACGAATTACTCATCTTGTATGAAGTTTTGATGTTGTAAAACTAACTAATACATCTTCATACATGTTCACTTGCGATAACTATAAATGGAAACCTAAAAATTATTTTACTTATAATTAAATAAAAATTACGTTAAATATAGTTACTCATATTTAAGTAATTTGGTGATAATATTCAGAGAAATAACTAGATCTTAAATATAGGGATAAAATTAAATATTTTTTTTTTTTTTTTGTGTTATAGAATTATGTATCCATAGTTTGCTTTTATTGTAAAATTAAATGTAATTTCTTGCAGTATGATAAAATGAACTATACTTTTGTGGTTTGTTATAAAATTAAATACAGTTTACCGCTGTAATAAAATTTTGTAAAACTAACTAATAATACATCATCATACATGTTCACTTGCCATAACTATAAATGGAAACGTGAAAATGATTATTTTATTTATAATTAAATAAAAATTACGTTGAATATTGTTACTCATATTTAAGTAATTTGATGATAATATTCAGAGAAATAACTAGATCTTAAATATAGGGATAAAATTAAATGTAATTTCTTGCATTATGATAAAATTAAATTTTTTTTTTTTTTGTGTTATAGAATTATGTATCCATAGTTTGCTTTTATTGTAAAATTAAATGTAATTTCTTGCAGTATGATAAAATTAACTATACTTTTGTGGTTTGTTATAAAATTAAATACAGTTTACCGCTGTAATAAAATTTTGTAGAACTAACTAATACATCTTCATACATGTTCACTTGCGATAACTATAAATGGAAACCTAAAAATTATTTTACTTATAATTAAATAAAAATTACGTTAAATATAGTTACTCATATTTAAGTAATTTGGTGATAATATTCAGAGAAATAACTAGATCTTAAATATAGGGATAAAATTAAATATAATTTCTTGATTATGATAAAATTAACTATACTTTTGTGGTTTGTTATAAAATTAAATACAGGTTTATGCTATAGTGAAATTAAACGTTGTTTCTTGCATCATTATGATAACAAATATTTTAACCGGTGTTTTTTACATTTCCTTTAAAATAGTATATACATTTATTTATTTTATTATTATCAAATTTAGCGTAAGTATTGTCAATGTATATAATAGTTTTGTGGGCAAATATATTATATTGTGCTTCGAATATTAATCTTGGGATGAAAATGATGACAGAAAAATTCCGTTTGCAGTTTTCATAATATGTAAATACATAGCAGTGCTTCTCAACTTTTCTATTACATGATCCAACAAATTCTTTGAACTGGTACGTATCGTCAGATTCAAATGTCTATAATATAAAATTTTCCAAAATTCGGTAAACTAGAATAACCGTATATTACGTAAATTAATAAAATTACACGTGTTTAATAATACATGTAGAACGTAACATTCGGTATATTCCCATTGAAACAATTCACACGTAGTTCAATTGATAATAAATATTTCAATTTCATTTTTTACTATTCATATGCGACTGTGAAAAGATAAGTGGCCAACGATTTTTATTTTCCACCTATTAAAAACGAAGTAGTATTAAATTTTTCCACCTATTAAAAACATAGCAGGTTGAGAAACACTGCTATGAAGTACTAGATAGGATTCAAACGATAAAGCAACTTGCCTCCGTCATAACTTTCAGTTGTTTGTCCTACTTTATCCTTTTTTTTAACCAATTTTTTACACGCAGAGTTCAAAATGTCGTTTAGATAAATCCTAAAATGAAAGTTTAGGTTTATCACACGCTCTTATCAATCATTATGAATGTCTGATTTGTGCAATTTTCCACATTCCTTGGAACCATAACTGTACAAATTCGGGAAGTATAACAACTATCAAATACATGGACAAACAAATATCCAACAATAAGCAAATACAGGCAATTAATGATGAACATCATTCGTCATTGTTGTAAATTTACTTCTATTCAAAATAACGATATATAGAGGTAATACCTTTGTGGAGAATATAATAATATTTTATCTATAGTAATATTTGATTTAGTATGACAATTAGCAGAAAATTTCATCAAATATTATTTAAAAATTGGACTATGGGATAATGCGTGTGCTAACTTAAAGAAAATGACACAAATGCTTCAATTCGAGAAGATCCGTGAAAATTAATGCGTAAACGAAAGGTTTTGGGAACGAATGCGTCACAGAACAAAGAGATGTTTATATGTGAAACATCCCTTCAAGGTAAACATACGAGCCTGCTATTCCATAAAACGACCTCGTCGAAAAATGTTGATAGGTTATAAATCCACGCCAATAAATACGTAGATAAATGCGAATAATTAAGTCCACTATGTGAGCGAGTTTGAACAAGTGAAACTCATTTGTCCATAATTGAGCCGTTCACTACACAAATCGATTAATTCCACTTTTTAAAAAATGTTAAATTTAAGTGTCAAAGCAATTGGTATAGTCGTAACTTTTTATATTTATAATAACTTTCCCCGATAATTAAGATTAACACCAATAAACGACAAAAATTTTTTGGCCACCGAATAATAAATAATTTATTTCAGAGATCACTTTGATTAACTCCGTACTCCAATGTAAATCGTTGCAATAATGCAACTCAAATGCACTAGCAAGCCATGAATGATAACGGTGAATTTTTTAGCCCCGTCTTATCAGAATTTAAGTAAAATTTAGTAAAATTTAAATAATGTAAAATGTAATAAAATTTAACCTCAAAATAAATTCTAAGAAATGTAGTATAATACCATATATAGTAGTATAATGTAATAAAATTTAACCTCAAAATAAATTCTAAGAAATGTAGTATAATACAATATAAGGTAGTATAATGTAATAAAATTTAACCTCAAAATAAATTCTAAAGAATGTGGTACAATATAATGTATTATAATGTAATCAAATTTAACCTCAAAATAAATTCTAAGAAATGTAGTACAATATAATGTACTATAATGTAATAAAATTTAACCTCAAATTCTAAGAATTCTAAGAATTGTATTTCAATTCCAAGAATTCTAAGAAATGTAGATAGATTGATATAGTTTCTGTGTATGAATTTTTCCAGATTTCTTTATAAGGAAATCGGTATAGTCGTAATTAGTAAGTAACCATAACTTATGTATCAAGAACAAAGAGTACATGGAAGGGAATTCGGTTAGCCATTCGTTTATCCGGTCACCCTTTAAATCAACCAAGCATACATCCTGGAATCTCCCTGCTATCTGTTTTGCTCGAGAAACCAATCCTTTGTCCCTTCAGGTGCACAAAGCGAATTCCCTGACAAAAACAGTCTGGTGCTTTATGATTGTTGGTTTGATAAAGCTTGAGCTGCACGAAGGTAGAATTATCACTCTGTTGCACAGAATGGAAGTTCACGCTTTCTGGTTACCGTGACTTTAATTATCCAGTATCGCATTTTATCTTCGATTTTCTTGAAGGACATCCCTTTTTCCTTTTTAAAATATAGCTATCACCGTGTTGCGAAAACATTCCTTTGCTTCCCTTATTTCACGTCCTTAAAGAGATTTCCCGTCCACAACGAAATTACTCCCTGTAGAATTTATTATGCTCGTCATGTACAAGCTGTGTCAAAATTAATCGTCGTGGGCTTTTGAAAGAAATAGGTGCAAAATCGTTTTTGCGTATAATTTTCGAGATTAATTTCATTCTTTTCATTATTATTTCATCGTGTTTTGCTCGTTAGGAAGAGAAAATGTTTAATAGGAACCACTGGATGCTACTGGACCGATCTCCCAAAAGATTAACCGCAAATATTTAGACTTATTGCACAAAGACGCATCCGGCGATAGTTTGAGTCAATATTTTTCCAGTGTCATACTGTTTCGTCGACACATGTATCGAGTAGGATGTATGCAACGAGTGAAATTCAGAAAGAGTATCAAATTCGTCGAGGACTCGCTTCGTGAAACTGCTCACTCGAAACAGACCTCATTGTTCTTTATGATTCGTATAGTGGCAACGGTGTAGTCATGTATGTAGGCATGTAGTTGAAGGGGCTCTACTAAACTAGCTATATTTTCGACAATTTTCAATATTTTCTCATGAAAAAAATAGTATGTACTCCTTAAACATATGTCAAAAGCATGCCACAAATCTTGAAACAATAATGTGTTTATGGTTCTTAAAAAAAAAAAAATCCCAAATAGCACCTGAAAAATTGAACTCAAGATTAGAGTATCTACCCGTTTATTGAATTATTGAAAATCGTTGAAACGATTATGAATGAAAACACTAAATCTGAATATATTTTTATTAATTTTAACCCTTCGACTACTAAAGGCGCTCAAAAGTTTTTCTTGCTATTAAATTTCAAGTATGCATAGTAACAATTTAACGCAGAGAATGCAAAGAAATAAATAATGTTGTTTTAACGTAGTGGAATATAGTATTTTATTATCATTTGAGTATACAATAATTCTTCAGAAATGTACGAACAGTTTCACCGTTACTGGTGTACATTGCAAATGGATTCCTACCGTATGGTACGATTGGTGCGTTCCAAAGTCTGCGTAAGGTTAAGTTTCTATTAAAAGCAAGAGGTTAAGTTTCTTCGAAATAATTCTATCGAATGAAAATATGCATCGATCGCTCTCAACAACATTTTATTCACGATAGAATGACTCCACGAAAGCAAATAGCAGTGATCGATTCGTGGAAATTCATATTTCCAGATAAATGACCATTTACGTGGCCATACGAGTATAAACACACGAGTGTTGTATATTCGCCTTTCCATTTCGTCCCACACCCTCGATTTTTCATTCCTCCGCCATAGTTGATTTTTATCAGCGATTAACGGCACAAAACAGATTCTCTGTTACTATTTTCCATGTTTCCAATTTTACAAGATTTCGATTTCACGGAAAGATCCATTCGGATAAAAGCTTGCCCATTTATTTATATAGACATTTTCAGTGAAGCGATATTGTGCACATTCGATACGAGCAAATCGATTTCCTGTCTAGGACCGTTCATGGCGAATAACTCGTATTATTATCTATACATGGATAGGATGAAAACTGTTTAACCATTAGGATGTCAGTCTCCATGTGAACACAATCTTCTAAATCATCTGAGCGAATTACCGTTGCAACCAGCCTATTTCCAATGCATTTATGCGATTTGAATGTTCCATAACCTCATTTTACTTATACTTCATAAACGTCCAGTTACTGAAAGATTACTCATGAATATACAAAAGATATCTTATGTAATTGTAGAATATTAACTTTTTATAATTATCTTTCATTTTGAACCGATCAAAAAGCAACAAATACAGTTGTGATGAAAAAATCTGTAATAAATGTGACACTAATAATATTTAAAGATATACATGGTGTCCCAGCAACGGCAGTACAACCGGGAATGGCTGATTCTACATGCAGAAACGAATCGAAAAAGAAGAATAAAATTTTTTATTTCGAAGCTTCGTTTTCGAGAAAATTGACTTTGAATATTCACCGAGTACGCGTGCACTTAACTATATTTGAGATGGATAGACCATCAATACATCAGCATCGGTGGAACAACCGAGGAGGGGGTGATTCTACGTGAAAAAACAAATCGAAAATAAAGAACAAAATTTCTTCGTTCGAAGCTTCGTTGTCGAGAAAATCGATTTTGAATATTCATCGAGTACGCGTGCACTTAGCTATGGCTTGCAATTAAATAGATAAACCATTACTGCATCAGCATCGATGGTAGAACCAAGAAAAGCGTGATTCTACGTGAAGAAACAAAACGAAAATAAAGAATAAAATTTCTTCATTCGAAGCTTCGTTGTCGAGAAAATCGACTTTGAATATTCACAGAGTACGCTAGTATACTGATGGTCCATCCATCCAACGATAAGCCGAACTTCTACTTCCGCGATGTCGTTAGAATGGGAGGGTTGGTGGGGATTCGGTCTTACGTTTAGTTCAGCGGACTTCTTGTCTGCTACGCATAGTAGATGCACCCGTCCTCGGTGAATATTCAAAGTCGATTTTCTCGATAACGAAGCTTCGAATGAAAAAATTTTATTCTTTATTTTCGATTTGTTTTTTCACGTAGAATCACCCCCTCCTCGGTTGTATCACCGATGCTTATATGTCGATGGTTTATCCATCTAAGCCACAGCTAGGTGCATCCGTACTCGGTGAATATGCAAAGTCGATTTTCTCGATAACGAAGCCTCGAATGAAAAAATTTTATTCTTTATTTTCGATTTGTTTTTTCACGTAGAATCATCTAGTCCTCAGTTGTACCACCGATACTCATGTATTGATGGTCTATCCATATAAATCATAGTTAAGTACACGTATTCCCAGTGAATATTCAAAGTCGATTTTCTCGACAACGAAGCTTCGAATCAAAAAGTTTTATTCTTTTTCTTCGATTCATTTCTGCATGTAGAATCAGTTCCTTCCAGGTTGTATTACCGTTACTGGGCCACCCTGTATCATAATACCCAAATACTTTAATTTTTGAAATAGAAAATGTAATTTCTTAAATTAAAGTACAACGTTTATTATAATGTACTAGAAACTAACTGTATATAGTTTTATAGTAACGAATATATAAAGTTTATTATTAGCGAAATATGTATACGCACTTATGTAAATGCGAAGAACGAATATACTCGTCCTTATGGAATTGATATCCTGTATAGAACGTAACGTAGCGAAATGAAGTACAATTTGCAAAAATATGAGACAGAAGTAAATAAATAGTTCTAAATACAAGCACATATTTTTGAACCTCTATCATAAAACAATAAATTGTCAATTTTGAAAGTAATTGACCGTCATAAATCGCTTATCGAATGGAAAGCAAAAATTTAACCCCTTTACTATCTTGCGTACACATATAGAGACATATGTATGTGATGTCTAAAACTGGTAGTTTGTACACTTGTCCATCACGTGCAATACACAAAGCTTATGAAAAATAAATTTGAATTTACACATTTCGTACATAACCAGTGACGTGCACATATTTCTTCAATTTTATTTTTTACAAATTTTTTAATACACGAATAAAATGTACTATAATAAAGAGAATAACCAGCAATAAAGTAAAAAATAACTAGACACGTAAAGGATTAATATAAAAAATACATACATACATACATACGTCAGTGTCACGTGGCAGATACAGTACGTCATGAAAACTATATATAATTTATGACAAAAATTTAAAATAACGACGATTTATAATATTAAAATTAACATCATTTTCAAAAAGTCATGCAGTAATAGCGATACACGCTTTCTTATCGTTAGTTCAAAAAATTTTACGTTCTCATTAGTATGTGCAATTAATCTTAAATTAATTTACGTTAAATTGGCAAATTTGTATCGTATATCTCAAAAAAAGAAATATCCTATTCATTTCTAAAATTTCGAGTTAATATTTTAAATTTAATATTATTTTCTCTTATTTCTTTATACCCCCCCCCCCCCCCCCCCTTAAAGAAATTCGTATCGAGAAATTTAAAAATAAAATTGTTAAAATCTGTCGTCATATGTCAAATGATCAACATCTATTTAATGTTTTATTTATGTCTCTTTATAATCAGGCTTTTGCCGTACCAGACACGTTTCATCAGAAGAGAAATCGCCTTATTTACGGCGTATCTGTTAATTTATTCACGCCCACGTTATGTACAGCGAGATCTAACGAGTTAGAAATCTGAAAAAGAACTAAATTAGAATAAACGCATTTAAATTAACGATAATAGTCCATACTCAATCGACGTTTTCTTTTTCATTTTGGAATGTTAGTATATAACAAACCCGTAAATATGTGTATAATAATTTATAGTAACATATCTACTGGGTGAATTTAGTTTTCTTTATAATTTCTATTTTATATAATTTATATTCTGGCGTTGTAAAACTTTTATTAACGATTTTTGTTGTGATAAATCGTAGGCCTGCAACTGTGGTGTCAGGTATGTTACAGACCAATAGTGACTTTTGGGTCTCGGGGACCCTCGCTATTGGGCAGCCATCAAGAGGTCGTGCTTTGCTTTTTGATTTATAAGGACCCTCTGTTTTCTGGAAAGGCTCAGCCTTAACACTAGATTTACGGACGCTATCTGTATACCTATTTCTAAGGACACCTGTCAAATTGACAAGTAAAGGAAACCATATGCCTTCTTTTTTAACGATTAGTTTAATTTAAAAACAATTATATATTATATCAACAGTCTTAATATAAGTTAACTAAATCTGTTACCATCGTATAATTGGAGCTACCCTTCCGTCAAATTCACGGGTTCCGTAAATCCAGTGTTAAACACTGTACAGTACAGAGGGCATTATTGTATATAAGAACACGTACATTCAATTATATCTGCATAAGTGTATTTGTATCTATCACTAACAGTAAATTTCATATATTTCGTTGATATACAACTAACTGTATACGGATAGTTTTCTACACATTTTAACTCTTTGCACTCGAGAGGTGACCCTCGGTCGCCATTTAATCAGAACCGAAAGATCGATGTTAATTAATATATGAAACTTAAAATTACTCAAAATAAAAATGACTCGAAATAAAATAATTCTGCGTCTTAATTTCCATACGATTTCTTATTTACCGTTTTAAAAATATCGTCAACTTTATGGCAGAAAATCTTCGAATCACTATTTTTCTGTAACGAAAAATTCGCCGAGTGCAAAGGGTTAATAAACGCTGCAATTTTATTCGAGAAATTACGACAATTTTTTTACTAATGCACTAATTTAACACGAGCTTTCGAATGTATATTAAATCATGTTTTACATTCAATTTATCTTCGTAGCGTTTTTTTTGTTGAGCACAATTTGTATTTATTTGAAATACAAATAAAGTTTTAAAAATTTTTAAAAGTAATTTTTTAAAAGTAAATTTTATAAAGTTTTCTAAATTTTTATCTGTGATTATATTTTTATTAAAGGTTATTAACATTCTTTAAATAACAAGGTTAAATGAATATTTTGTTTTAATTTCTTTAAGTTCTATATATTTTTCCAAATGTGTTTCAACAAGTAATAATGAGACTGTCATTTTATTTCTATTTATTCGTTTATTTATATACTTACGTTTGTTGTTTATGCATATCGCTATTAAATTTTGAATGGAAATGAGGAAATTGATATTAACGAATTTGTCAGAAGTTTCAATTTATGGAAATGAAATTCATCCCCCTTAATTTGAAGCACAATGAAAGTGCAAGATAAATAGAATGAATCATCATGACCAGAAAGAGAAAGTCGCTCGATATTTGAAATCGAACGATGAATCATCATTTCGATTATATTTTTATAATTCTTATTTTCTCGATTTTCCTAGTATTTTTCCATTTTTCCATTTATAATTATTAACAAAAACATTTGCAGTGCAATAATGAGGTTTCCACGATTTAAATGATTCCAAATATAGATTCGTTAATTTTATGGTTACAATTATATAAATAGAAAATTTTTATTAAAATTTAGATCTATTGCCTTCATTTGCTTCATTTATTTTTATTACAGCAATTTTATCGATTTTATCTTTATTACTGCCAAATTTTTCCGAAACGCAAGTACTTTAAGGCTTTTATATTGTTCCTCAGTAAGGCTATTACTGAAATATGGTGGCATAATCTGGGCACCTTACTTTAAATCGCAAGCTAGCTCTTTAGAAAAGGTACAACACCAATTCCTACGTTTAGCTTCACGACATACTGCACAACCTAGGTCAGTTACCTGTCATAACTATGAATTCATACTCTTATCACTGAATTTAACAACGTTAGAAAGAAGGAGAGAAATCTCTGATATTCTTTTTGTTTACAAAATGCTCAATGGTCTTATAAATTATTCTGATATACTAGAGAAATTCTCAATCAATGTTCCAACTTTTCATTTAAGACGGTACAACTTTCTTCATATACAACACATAAAACCGCTTTTGCATACCACTCAGGTATTAATAGAATGATTATTAATGTTAACAACACTTATCCTACCCTAGACCTATTCAGCCAATCTCTTCACTGTATAAAACAGCTACTACATTGCACCTCTCTGTAAACAATTTTTATTTTCTTATACTTATACACATCTTGTCTGTTTGTATATTTGTATATTTGTATATTTATATTTTTATTTTTGCTTTATTTTTATTTTTCTTTGTTACCATTAATTTCATACCTCACTGTAATAATTTTCTTGTAATTTTTCTAATGGGGTAATCCCATTATATTAAATAAATAAATAAATAAATAATTTACGTGTAGTGTGACGTATAAAATGTAATTGGCCATTCCGATTCAAATCAATGTGACTCAAACTTATAATTTAACAATACCAATTATACCGATACCAGACTCCATTTTCGACGTTTCTTTAAATGTATCATATTTCGGAATACCTGTCTATATTCAGTAATATAAATTTCGCTTTTGGTCTGGCATGTAATTTCAATACGTTAAATATATAGAGTGTTACAGCAAGGATAGTATTATACATCCGGGAAGAGAGTGATTCTACGTGAAGAAACAAATCGAAAATAAAGAATAGAATTATTTTAATTATTTAATTATTTTTTAATTTTAAAAAAATTTTAATTATTTTTTTGTTTTCGATTTGCTTTCTCAAGTAGAATCACCCCCTCCCTCTCCCTCCTCGATTGTGCCACCCATACTCATATATTGATGGTCCATCTATGTAAACCGTAACTAAGTGCACGTGTACTCGGTAAATATTCAAAGTCGATTTTCTCGAAAACGAAGCTTTGAATCAAAAAATTTTATTCTGTTTTTCTTCGATTTTCTTGTTCATGTAGAATCACCCCCCTCACGGTTATATTAACGTTGCTGGAATACCCTGCATTACTCCAAAGCCGCCATGTTTAATCTCCATATATAACAAGATGTCTTCTTTCTGTTGTGCAAAACTTTTAACGAAAGAGGTTAAACGGAAGAAATATTTGAAATTGTAATATAATTCCATACCAAAGTCAATTGCCCGTATCATTTACATGTATATGTTCTGCTTTCGATTCTCTATGTCTATACATAAGTTAGAACTTAATGATGAACGAAATAGCATTTCAGTAATTAAAAATCGATCCATGAATTTTCAAACAATTTCTTTCTACTGATTAGCGATAGAAAGTAAACTGAATAAGTTAGTGATAATAAACACTGATTATAATATAGTATAGATAATTTTAAGGCTTTAATTTCAAATGTTTTGTAAAGATACTTACTTCGATTATTAGTATCAAGGGTCATTGGAAAAATTTCATCGGTGTCAAGTGATACGATCACACCTGCTCGGTTTATATCGACAAATGGCAAGTGACGCAATCCCGCTTTGTTTATCTTAAGTATCAGCACAGACGAGGTATAGGATAGACCGGACATCGTGTGTATTTTTTCGATTCAGTTTCTGGAGACACTAGCGCCCTCTTATTATTATCGTGTCACCTGCGACGTTACCGACAGAGTACAAAAATTGGTAGCGTACGGTAGAAACTGCAATGCATTCGAATAAAATGTTCTGTTTTTCAGTAAAAATTTCGATTTATAAAAAGTGACTTTATAATTTATAATGTAATAAAGCATCGTTATGTTCTGTCAACCTGATCGTGATAATCTTTAAATAGCTTATAGAAATAAATATTTTCAAATGCATCTTCCTATATACAGGATGTGGCAATAACTTCGATCACTTTGAATATTTCTGTCATCTTCTGTCATGATACAAGCAATAATTTTTGTACAGATGTAATAATTTTGAAGATTTTAAGAACACCTTAATTTTTTTAAATGACATGCTATTCTTTTATATTCTTAATAAAATAACGGTTGTTTAGATGATTCCAACAACCTATATTTCAAGGTTATTTGATAACAGATAGCAAGGTTAAATAATAAGACATTATAAAAGAAGTAATGTCCGTTTGCATCGATGCAATAATAAAATCGTCGGATTACCGAAACACGTATTATTTCTTATCTAATTACCTTCTTGAAAGGTTTATTCGTACCAATGGAAAGATATATCGAATTTCTTATCAGTATTAATTATTATTTACATTTCTTATTACTTCGTATTCCTTTCATCTATATCTACTAGTATGTCTCTTTAGCTCTCGGGGTATTTGCAAAAATTATTGGTGCTACTACATTCAACTCTATAGATGGCACTAGCAGGAATATTCAGAGAAATATGTTAGCTCTATATCTATACCTCGTCTATTGCATCAGTAAGATTTAGGTGGCGTTGCTATTCGCATGCAGTATTAGTGGTACATCGCATACGAAGTACGTAGTTATGTTGCGTGACATGAAAATAGTTAAAAATGTAAATGGACATAAAAGTTCTAAAATTTGGAGAACATAAAAGGTTGTTAAAGGAAATATAGATCTATTTCCATACTAATATTTACAGAAAGTTTACTTAATGTTGTCAAAACTCGACAAAATTCATGGAAATAGTTTTTGTTGAGGTTATGTTCTTGAATATTTTATTTCAAAGCTATGTTTAACGTGACAGATCTTGATGAAAAAGTTCTTTATACGTTTGATATAAAGCATTCTACTTATATAATTTACAATTCCAGTCGTCTTCTTTTAAATCTTAATGCAAAAGTTTGTGATATGAAATTGATTTATCTCGCGGACGTGACTTCTGTATGCTTTTAAGGATTATTTTCACACTTGGATAAAAAGATAGCACACGTGTGATTGTTAATGATATATGGTATGTATTCGTAAATCTTTAAATTCAATGAATGTATTGCAATGAATTACGGGAGTCTAGATATACAAGTCTATATAATGAAATATTTATAAATTATAGAGGGCTCGATCACTTTATTAATACTATGTTATATATGAAGTCGTATATATTATAGTACATACTATTTGTTTACAAAAACAAAAGATAAGTAATATAACTATTTTGCAAAACTTTTAACCATACTATTATTATTATATTTATACTTTGGCGAATTTTCTGACACATTTATGTGAAGTTTTATAAACTTTTTGACACAAATAAGAATTCTTTTGTTGATGGAAACAATTTAATCCATTTAATCGTTCTCTGAACACTGTTCATTTATACTTTTGCTGTTCATGACTTTTCAGTTTATTTCTTCTGAAATATGTTTAATAGCAATCAGATGTATGTAATTGTAAAAACGAAAAATATTTTCCCCTGTATCTGTCCCGATTGCAGTTCCAATAACTTTCGAGATATCGATTTCATTTTCTTATCGATTCTGCATGCGATTTAAAATAATTAGTTTGAGATACACATACATCGATAGCTGCGACTGATGCCAAAATGACTGTTGAAATCGCAAACACGACCATTTGCAATTTTTAATTATATGTATTTAACACTAACGTATAACTATTAATTAGCTTTCAAATTCAATTTAGTTCATTAATTATATCACTTATTACCAATTTATTATTACTAAATTCTCTTTAATATCTCAAACATTTAAGGGAGCTTTAATTTTTCGAAAACAATCATCGATATATGGCGACCATCGTAATTACCCTCGCCAATAGATGGATTCCAACTTCAGGAAGGTTCGAGGTCTTCCTCGCAAGTCCTTGGTAAAACCTCCACTTCCTATATATGCAACTTCCCGACGTTCCAATAGTATCTCCGTCTGAGGCAGAGCCTGCTAAGGTAGCCTTACCGATGAGTCCCACTAGCAGGCCCGGGACAAAACACATCCCTCCTCTCTCCTTTCGTCCCTTCCAGCACCGCCCATGACACAGGGGGATACCTACCGCATCAAACGACTTCAGCAACCGTGACGGTGGAAGGGGACCCCAAGAAATAATATTCAGAAATGGCAGACCGTTTCTAAATTGGTATCATACGGCACTGATTAACTCTCGAACGTTTTATTTCCTCTTAATTATCTCAAATTATCGTTTCGAACTTGTACAATACTTTTAGGATCGATAGATTTTACAAAAGTGCTATATCGTGCTATATAAACCGACTATGCATGTACTGTGCGTTTTGGACAAGAAGTCCGCTGAGCAGAACATAGGACCGAATCCCCACCAACCCTTACCAACGCCATGTTGTAGAGTAGAGTTTTCGAGTTTTTAGAGTTTTTAAACGATCGCCTATTAGGTGTTTTAATCATTTTTTCGCCGAGTGTAACGCATAGTGCAGCAATTATTGGTCTCGTGATTAAATTCATAGTGCTCATATTTCATAGGAGACTGGAAAAGCCTTTATTAAAAATATTAACAGTAATATAAACAGAAATTTTCACGTTTGCAATAACGCTAAATAAACTTTTTTTTTGGAATTAAACGCTAAATAGTATTATCAAAATTTCGTTTTAATTTTGGACCAATCCACCCAAAGTAGACCAAAGTATGCATACATAATGTCAACTCCTCGATTTTTCTAATATTACGATCTATAGAATCGGTTCCATGCTGATAGCACATCACGGCAAGTTGTCATACTGTGTGTTCCAGACAAGAAGTCTGCTGAGCAAAATGTAGGACCAACTCTCACCAACTCACCCATTCTAACACCATCACAGAAGTAGAGTAAACGCGCTTCCCTTATTGATAAAAATGATCACCTTCCTATTAGCCTGATCATATAGCACCGTGTGACAAAGAAAGGGAACGAAACAATCGAGACAAAGTGAGACAGATGCAAGAAATAGATGCAAGAGCGTAGACTTATCCCTAAAGCATTAACTTCAGATTCTTCCGATGAATGTTCATTTTCGAATTTTATTTAACTATACTTATATTTCGTACGCGTATTAAATATGTGTTCGATATTTATGAAGTATAAGTGAAAATAATCGTGTTTTGCTCGTGCAGTATTACTCTCATATTCGTAGACTTGCAATGTATTATTCGAGTATAGGAATTTTACGGATGCTTACGCCTATGTTAACGTATGACGTTACCAAACCTGAAGATAGTGGTTTCGGTAGTGTCATAAAAGAATGAGGACTACGAGCGAGCATGTTAGGGCTGAGTGGATACCCCCTTGCCTTTGTGCCGAAACATCGGACTTCTTCTCTGCAACGCATAGTATACATGAACATAATATATTCTTATTTGACGATGTTCGTATACTCGCCACTAGAGGGAGGTTATCGTAAAACAGATTTCTCGAAAATCCTTATCTAATTTTTATTATATATAGTCTGGTTTCTATACTAAGTATTTTTTAATATGATTTTGTCTTTTAACATATTTTATTCACATTTACGTGTCTTCTCATACATTTCACTTTCAAATTATTTTTTTCTCATCTATTTTATTTATTTTTATATAATTTTCAGAAAATCAAATAAAAATCACGTTTATCCTATAGGAATGTTTCAAATCCTTTTTTCTTAGGTAGTATACTGCGGAACAGTGATTCTCAACCTATGGTACTCATACCACTGCTGATACATTAAACAATTTCAAATTTTACGCGAGCTGAATCAAATTATATAAAATTTGAAAATTATATACAACGGGATATACTACAGTAAATAGGTATTACCCACAAAGTGGTACATGACGTAATCACGTATCGATTAATGGTACACAAGAAAAGAAGGTTAAGAACTGCTACTGTCCAGTGAACCTATGTTTATTTATTTTATTCTTTAGTTATTATAAAACATATATAGTAAGTACCTTTCGTATAATTATGTGTTATTTTAACGCAAGTTGTATGTATTTTATTGCAAATCAATTTCTACATATTTTTCCTTTTTTTGAATGTTATTAGGTCGAGTCATAAGTAACTTCCGTTCTTTTGTCAGACATTTATTTTGCTTCATTAAATAACAAAATTATGTTAATTTATTATGCATTCTCCATTATTATGTACGACCTTCCCCCATCTTTCTAGCAGTTCATCAATCCCTCCCTTGTGAAATGTGGTTGGTTCTGACTGAAAGAAATTTGCTCCAGCCTGACTGACTTGCTATTCAGAATTGAAGGTTTTTCCATTCAGAAATTTTCATAAGGAACAGAAAAGGTATGATACTTATCTCCCATGTAACAAGAGATCCAAGTGTTAATAAATACTGCTTCCAATTTAAATTCTACCATCCTAGCGTTTTCCATTTGGATTTTCTAAAGGATCCTTATCTATTCTTATCTATCCTTATCTATACTGGCAGGCCCGAGCAAAACCATTCTTTCTACAGTGCCAGATGCACCATACCCTGCCACGGATATAGGATAGGAAGCAATTAAAATATCGCAAGAACCATCTCTAACCGCAGGCACGTTATGCGCGTTTCAACTATAAGCCTCCTACTCTAGTCAAGTATATATACACACAGGGTACACAGGTCGTATCTGGTTGCGGTAGACCACAGAATCTCATCTTGACACCAAACGCATCATCAACTCGACGACGTATACTAATCAGGGATGTTAAGTTTCCGAAAAACGTCGTAAAAGCATTATTCCAATCGTGTTATGCGAGATTTACGTTACATGTGAAACAAAAGTAGGGTTATGTTTGAAAAATTGGTCTATGATGCATTTTTCGATGAACCCAATACGTCATACAAGTGACATAGAAATATACGGTGAATCTATGATGTAGCATATACTGTCACAAGCATGCACGGTTGCATAATATCAAAAGCTTAACATCAATCACATCATCAACTCGACGACGTATACTAATCAGGGATGTTAAGTTTCCGAAAAACGTCGTAAAATTAATATTCCAATTGTGTTATACGAAATTTACGTTACACGTGAACCAAAAGTAGGGTTATGGTTGAAAAATTGGTCTATAGTGCATTTTTCGATAAACCCAATACGTCATGCAAGTTACATAGAAATATACGGTGAATATATGATGTAGCATATACTGTCAAAAGCATGCACGGTTTGCCTTTTGCAAATATCTCGAAAACTAAGATATACCTCTTACAAGCAATGTAATAAATTGTTTCAAATTTTCATTTCTACAACGTACTCATAAATTCTTGAAATCGGGGAATAAATGAGATCACCGTTAAGTTCATCTTATCTATTTATTTAAGAAAATACGAAAATGCGAGCAAAATGAAAAATTAATCAACTTAAAAATTGTACATGGAATTGACAATTTATATCAGCGTAAATACATGTAATGTTCCGTGATGTGTAAGAACTTCGTAAGTTTTATCAATCATAATGATAGATAATTATACGATGATTACCTGTAATTTGTCGAATTTTCGACGGTATACATACAGTGTCTCACGAAAATATTGGGACACTGAATCTTTTCGATTCGTTTCTGCGTATAGAATTACCCCCTCCTAGCTTGTATCACTGATGCTGGAACATCCTGTATTCGATCAATCTCATTTTCACATATTTCGACTCATTTTTGACAACTTTCCCATTATTTTTCAGTAAAGTAATAAAGTCATAAATTTTTGGTTCCTTGGAAGATGTTCTTAAAAGTTCTGAAGGAATTTTTCATTTTCAGGCGGTGCCAAGAATGGTCCTTTAACACGTTGACTGCCATGGGGGTCACCGGTGACCGGCACTCGACCATTAGTAAAAATACATAATTAGAGTAAATATCGATATTGATAAATTTTTAAATAGTACCATTGTTACTATAACGGTTCGAAGAAATTAATGCCATACGGAACATGCGAAAATAATTTTATTTATACAAAGAAAAGGTGAACCAAAACAGTCGGCGCAATATGTCGCCACTTTTTTAGTGCAATTCTTTGCTCTCATTCTTCCTAGCTGATTTGAATTATTTTCATAGCACACTTTGCAAAATCGCCTTACATTTCGCACACTTCCAGGTTTCTTTTTAAATTCGTGACGACGTTTTTTCTGTACGTAATTGCTCGATGAAATGCAATCTTCGTGATCGGAACATTTCACTAAATACATCGCTAACTTCATCCTAAAATCGGGAATTGAAATATTTTTTCGAGTTGCTTTTTAAACAATTGATAATGGCAAAAATGGTCTACAGCGCCGCGGGTGTCACCGGTGACCCCCACCACGAAAAATACATTAAACGCGATTATACAACTCACCTTATCCGTTGTAAATAATATTTCAACATAATATGCACCGCATAATAAAATATTCATGTTGGCGCCATGGACAAACCACGTAAAATGCGCGTGGCAGTCAACGTGTTAACATCCTCCTTTATAGATAAAAATAGATGTGAACGATTTTCGTTCGAAATGTCACATCAATGTATCTAATTAATGAAGTAATTGTTTTCTTAGTACTATCTATAGTCTTTTCTATATAACAAACGTAACAAGTACTTTTATTTTTAAGTACTTCGGTAATTATTTAAGCATAGTTGTTGCATGCTTATTAATTTATAAACGGCGAGTATTAAATTTAAATTCGCACAAAATAATCCGAAGTAATTTGATTATTGCGCTTAATGAAAGGAAGAAAACGAACAAACATGGCGTAGTGGGAATGTCAAAGGAAAGGAAGATGGAGCCATTAGCAAGGCTTCCTAGCCGGCGCACCACGGTGACCTGTTTTTCAGATAAAATGGTACAGGTTATGTTAGAAGACAGTCGCTCCCAAAAGTATTCGAATGCTCGTGTTCCAAAATTTCAACAAATAAAAGACGTACATGTCTCGATCTTTAAAATAAACCGTATTTATAGCAAAATATAAGTTTCGAACGTGTGCGAATGAAATTATGAAAAGATCTAACAATAGATACGAAATTCGCGAAGTATCGAAATGTGAACTTACTGTTCATGAAGGTCAAAAATATATTTAAACTTGTAATAAAAGTAAGAGACCAATATTGTTTATAATCAATATTAAAAATGGTATTTACTAAGTATTAACATAAATTAATACTGAAATCACGTTTTTGAATATTTTTGTGTTCGTAGAAAAAGGTATTGTCATAATTAGTATTTTACAAATTCTGCATTTGTTAACAGATTTCTTTCATAACTTCTCCCACATGTTTTCAGTTATTGTATCTTACATTTAGTGCAGTATTATTTTCAAAATTCAAGTTCTGAGTTCAACGTATGCGTTTAATTTGCCAAAAGTTTAAGATATACGAGTTCGAATATTTTGATAAGGCTTTCGATAATACTACAATAAAATCGCGAGGATCCTTTCACAAATATAAGAATATCGCAATAGTAATGGAAAATAATATATTTTATATCGATTTTGAATTTTTAAATCAAATATAAATACATTAAAGTTAATTAATTAATTTTCTTTTAAAGTGTAACATGGTAGTTCACGTGATGAACAGTTGTAGAGTGATTACTATATACCTTCCTTTTACATTTTAAACGAATAAAATCTCTGTTTTGATTTTTAGTTTCGCTATTAATGTAAAGTATAAAACGTTGTTTTCGAAGAAGAATGAATGATTCGCGAGTTTTCTGATTTATCCACGTAGATTTGTCCTTCAAAGGTCTTACTACGACAAATAATCCAATAAATTATCGGATACGTAATATCAGTCGTGAATAACGATAAAAAAAACAGTGCAGATAAGTATAGTACGATATCAAACGACTCGCAATTACTTTTATACACCATAAGAACAAAGTCTGTGGATACTCGAGCATGAAAAAGAACTTGATTCCCCCAGGGCGAACGCACAATACATTCACGACCCTGAAAACCTGCTGCATCATCCCTTCCCTTCGATAATTTCTTCCTTTAGATCTTCTTGATCCTGAACGACTGCTTTTACATCTGTCCTGCTCACCCTGCCAATGAACCTTTCACTTCCATGCCTTTTACTTTATTACAACGCCTAACCTAACCTTCGTGTTCATTTACGCATTTATCTCGTGATTATTTTATCAGCAACTTTCTTTTGTCCTACTTAGATAAATTACCTTGTCGTTCGAAGGAAAATGAATTAAAAATACGTACAATTAATTTAACGTATACAAAATTCAAACATGACTAATCATTTTTCGCTGCGAGATACAATTAGGAGGTTAGGTTTCTCGAGGTTATAATGCATTGTTTAATTTTTAACGGTATTCCAGTTTTCGCAAAGTTATAAAAGAGTTCTCTGCGTTAAATCAATAATTTAGGTATTGATACGATACGAGGTGTATCTTTCATAGTTTTATCGCGATAGAGATTTGATTATGGCCAACGCACGCTGCCATGTTGGGATAGACGGAACGGAAACGTATATATAGTGCGTTCGAGGAAAGAAGGCACAGCGTGTTTACATTCTCACGGCAGATTAACTCCGCTGACACTCCCTTTAACACAGCCAATGACCGCCATTGGCCGAAAACGGTGACGAAGGTCATCGGTCACTGTGCTTGACTAATAGGGGGTGTCAACGGAGTCAGTCAGCCGTGAGGATGTAAACACGCTGTGCCTTCTTCTTTTCTCGAACGCACAGTACTATGCGTTGCTGACAAGAAGTCTGCTGAGCAAAATATAGGATCAACTCTCACCAACTCACCCATTCTAACACCATCGCAGAAGTAGAGTAAACGCGCTTCCCTTATTGACAAAAATGATCACCTTCCTATTAGCCTGATCATATAGCACCGTGTGACAAAGAAAGCAAACGAAACAATCGAGACAAAGTGAGACGGACGCAAGAAATAGATGCAAGAGCGTAGACTTATCCCTAAAGCATTAACTTCAGATTCTTCCGATGAATGTTCATTTTCGAATTTTATTTAACTATACTTGTATTTCATACGCGTATTAAATACGTGTTCGATATTTATGAAGTATAAGTGAAAAGAATCATGTTTTGCTCGTGCAGTATTACTCTCATATTCGCAGGCCTGCAATGTATTATTCGAGTATAGGAATTTTACGGATATCTTACGCCTATGTTAACGTATGACGTTACCGAACCTAAAGATAGTGGTTTTGGTAGTGTCATAGAAGAGTGGGGGCTACGAACGAGCATGTTAGGTGGAATAGAATAACCATCTTGCCCCTGTGTCGAAATAGCAGACTTCTTGTTTGCAACGCATAGTACGTATAGTGTTGCAATGTGTTCTAATACATTGGCGTTGGCGCGTTGGAACCCCATTGGCGTGCGTATAGAAAGATTTCCTTTTCTTGAATCGCGTTGTGTTGGGAAAGACATTTACAAAGAAAAATGGAATTATTTGTAATATTTGATAAATTTATGTATTTGTCATGTGACGCGATAATTGTTAAATGATGGAACGCCTTTACTTCGCAACTGCTCGAAATTACGAATAAAATCATTTTTGTATTTGTAATATTCTGTCTTTCCAATTAGTTTAGAACGTTTAAATTAATGTACTATTTAGTTCTATTTTATTTCTTCGTTTATTTAATTGTTTATTTTAATTGGACATTGTGTATAATACAATATTGCACGCAAAATTATTTCTTTAAATTAAATCATTTATTATCAATTTGATAACGTTGAAAATACGCGATAGAAATAATATTTCACGTATATTTTATTTTTATACCTTTTTCTTCTATTCCTTTAGTCTAATCAAGTATAAATATATTATTAAATTGGGAAAGTATCGAACAGGAAATTTTTTAATTTTACATGTTTCTTCTTAGCGTGTCTTTTCCTCTTTAGATTTTCCAGGGCAGTTCTCCAGTTACCTATTTTTAGAAAATGAGAACTTCAGGTCGCGCCATGGTAGTCTAGATATTTTTGCAACTGGATTACCGTGTGATTATTTATTTTCAAATTTGGAACAGAGAATGTACAATACGAACGAAATATAGATAAACGTAGTACACGAGTTACGATCTTGTACACTTATAATTCACACGCCTAATATAAATCAAAAACCATCAAAAGTCCACATTCCTATGATCCATATTAACCCTTTGCACTCGAGAGATGCCTTTCAGTCGCCATTTGATAAAGTTTAGAAGAGTGATATTAATTAATATGTCAAATTTAAGATAACGTAACGATGTGCTAGGCATCGAAATTAAATAATTCTACGTGTTATCATACGTGTAGCGACCAAGTTCTCACCCTCGCCAATAGATGGTTTCCTACTTGAAGGAGGTTCGAGGACTTTCTCACAAGTCCACAGTGAAGCCTCGACTTCCCTTAAATACAAGTTCCCGTGACACCTACTTAACACTTAGCCGACCGATCGGGGAGATCTCCCCATTTCAAAGTAAGTCGGTGCCCGATCGATCGGGGAAATCTGCCATTTTGAGCTTAGCAACGCGTTTATCGTTTTCGGTTATTACTTGCACTGCCTCCATTTGGAGTTGTTCGCAATTACTGACGAACTGCTTCTATAAAGCACAACATATAATAAAATTCATCAATTTTTAAGGCCCCTTATTCGGTATTTCCGAAAAATGCAGTTTGTGTTCCGACAACGCAGTTTGTGTTCCCCAAGCGCGGTGAAAACCGTACAGTTCGCTCTGGGGCGTGCGATCGGCTAAGTGTTAAGTATCCCAGTGTCTAAGGCAGGGGCCTGCCAAGCAAGCCTTACTGATGAGTCCGCTAGCAGGCCCGGGACGAAACGCATCCCTTCCTTTTCCATCGTCCTTCTACCTGCTACCCCATCTATAGCAACGACGACCACGGGGATACCACCAGGCCAGCACTACAGGAACAACAGTCCATCATCGAGCTGGACAAAGAGGACACCACTGCACTTAGCCAACCTCTTCCTTGGAGACGGAATATTGGGAGTGGGGTATCCACCGAAGATACTTCTATTCCTACAATACGATTTCTTATTTGCTACTCAAAAGGATATCGACAGTCTTATAGCAGAAAATTTTTCAACTCGTATACATATTCAGCCAAAAAATCGTCGAGTGCAAAGGGCTAATAGGTGATATAAATAAATAAAAAAAAGAATTCTGATAATTACAGAAATAATTGTGTGCAAATACTAAAAACAGAGATAGAAGTATATGCAGGATGTCAAAAACAGGTTTTATTGTGTCTTCAGCTTACAGAAATAATGAAGGAATTATCGGGTTTGCGCGAACGGTTTGTGACACCGGAAACGAAGAGAATGAAACGAACACCAAACGCGGATATTGATTGAACGCAAGAAGATAATATTGAAATAACGTAACTTTTGCACACGGAAAACACGCTTCTATTCGTCTCTCTCCGACACCGAACGACTCACGTCCGTGCCGGTCAGAAATTATTGGGTTGGCAAGAAAGTAATTTCGGTTTGCATCAGTAAATAATGTTATGCTCGTTTAGTTATTCTTTTGTCAATGTTAGAATTTTTTTCTTTTGAGATGTCGTAGTCGATACCTTTAGGTTGCTATTTCGTGAAATTCCGTGTAAATTTCCGTTTATAACTGTCAGTTCACGGTCAGTCTTATCATGGAGTGCAAAAATAAGCATTTTCGACACATTTTACTTTTTTATTTTCATAAAGGCAAGAATGCGGCTGAGGCTCACAAAGAGATACGAGAAGTTTATGGTCTTGATTGTTTAACAGAACGCACGTGTCAGAATTAGTTTAAAAAATTTCGTTCTGAAGATTTTTCACTGAAAAATACCCACAACGTTCTGGTCGACCTTCTGAGATTTACGCACTTGGTTAAGTTTTCTGCAGATAAGGACCAGAAATTCTATGAGCGCGGGATCATGAAGTTACCAGAAAGATGGCAAAAGGTCATCGAATAGAATGGAAGATATTTGACCGATTAAAATTTTATTTACTGTATAGAAAAAATTGAGTTTTATTTCACACTAAAAAACCAAAAGTACTTTCTTGCCAACCCAATATATTCGCGAGGATTTTTCGAGGATTCTCCGCTCAGGACTCTTCTTGTGTCACCGAGGGTTCTATTTTTATGCCCTTTGCCGAGCTCGATGACGTGCTTTTATCAATTACTAATTGGCTGATCCGATTCAGCCAATTCGCGATTTACTTCCGTGAAAATTACGTCACTGTGCCGATTTGCGATTCGCCCCTTGTGAAAATGCGATTCCGCTGACCTGCGTTTCCGATCCCCGCAAAGACCATGCAACTCAGGTAGCTTGTTTCCCAAAAATAGCCTTCCATGACGGTATTAGTCGATTTTCGACTTTTTTTTCTAAAATAAAACCCTGCATCGGCATTCGTCGATTTTTTATTCGTTTTCGTATTTTAAAAATAGCATTCCACATGTATGTATGTATATATGTATGTATGTATGTATATTGTATGTTTCGATATACGTGCGAAAATATTAAATTTAATACGAAACAAACACTGAAAAATATTTATTTTACGAGAAGAAAGGGAATAAAGGAAAAGACAGTAGATGAGAAACGAGCGAATTAGTCATTTGGAAATACACCTGTTATGTATGTGACGTGTACGATACTGCGGTAAATGAATTAATCATATCGTACCTTACCTGCAATAGTCGTATCTTTATCTTCAAGAATTATCAATCCTTCCACAACGACGACGTTGATTATTAAGGAGACAGTCCAGTATGTAACCTTCGAAAAATAGATTCTTTTTTATTGTTCCAAAAAATTCTCCGTTCTTTGTTGCGTCGAATGCAAAAAACCCGAAGTCGAAATTCGAAAAACTCGCATCACTACAGCATCTTTCGTCTGTTAGCGCGCGCCCTGTATTGACTCCAACTCCAGCAACCATTTTTGTCAACCAAATGTTTAACCTCAATTTTATTGGAACACCGCTTTTAACCATGGTGGCATAACTGAAGAACTAAAGAACCAAAACTGTGATATTTTTTGAGTATTTGTGCAAGACACTGGTTCTGGCACTAATCACTGACTGAAAATATAAAAATTCGGAAAATTTTCAAAAGAATTATTTCTTAGGAACAATTTGTCTTATTCTATCATCTTCAACTTCGTGATTTTTTTTTGAACTTGCTTAAAGCTCTAAATTTGTTAACTGTGATTAATGCGATAGCCACACTGTTTACCTTTACTCACCACATTTTTTCATCCTTTGCAGACTTTTGTGCTGTATCCTGTCCACCATCAAGATCCACTCCATTTCGCAGATGGTTAATTCAAAATTTTTTTCCGAACATTTCTGTTCTGATATTTTTTATCTTAACTTTTTTTATAAGTAGTTTAAGTCTAAAAGCAAAAAGAAAATTGCATGTGTGAAAAATTTGTATATACCTTCTCCCAATTATTTTCTATGAATTTTTAAAGATAGGTTATGATAGAGGTTATGTCATACTGGTTTACCCCCCTAACACTTTGACTGCCACGTTCGTCATATATGACCGGCCACGGTTTCTCCTGTGGCGCCACATGGTGGTCAGCGCTTCAACTACTTGTACTGCATTGAATGAAAATTGACGGTTAATGCATTCTGAATACAACCGCTTATTACAAGATACTTTGAAATAAAAAGTGCCACATTGAACGATGAAAAATTTTTATTAGAACATCAAAAAAATATTAGAACAAATCTCGCATCTGGCGGTGCACTCCCGTGGCATACTGAGAGAAGTATGTGATTTCGGCGTGGCAGTCAAAGAGTTTAATGTAATATTGTTAGAAGGCACACCAATACGTATACGACGAACAGTTGTATCATGTATCACAGCTGAGTTTTCTTTGTTACATTACTCAGTTGTTCGCCTTTGTAAAAGTTACTTAAATCTGTAATAATCTTGGAACAGAAAAAACTCTTGTGCAAAAACTGTTTCATAGATGGTAATTGGAATGAATAGCAACGATTTCAGGTTTACGAAAGGTTATATATTTTAAAAACGGTTAAGACTGTAACATAATTACACATATAGCACTATAACACATATAAGTACACATGTAACACTACAAGTATGGTGTAAATACAGGATGTCCTAAGAAAATGTATACACACTTTGCGTGATTATAAAAACAGTATATATTTAGATGGATTGCAGATTACAGAAAAAATAAATTAGAAAGAATAAGGCATTAAAGTGTGTATACGTTTTTCTGGGACACCCTGTATATACGTATCATCAATATACAGTGACATAGAAGTTTTCAGCCGTTATATTGCAATGAAATTCTTCTGTTTCAATAATTTTTGTGAAATATGTATATGTGTAAAGCATAACAGGTTTCATATGAAATAATTTTTCTGTCAAGTAGAAACTTTTTTTTATTACAAATGAAAAATTATACATTTTATAGTTGAAAAGTTTTGTTATATCTTACAAAATTCTGTATACTATATTACTAAATTAAATTAATTATTAAACTAAACAAACAATTGCTCTATATAGAATGCATTATGCTCTACATGTATAATGCAAAGCTTCAGTAAAATCAATATTCTGCAATAGGTGAATTTCCTTGTAATATAGTGGTTTGAATGTTTTGCACACTATACATTATTGTATAAATTTTATTAATTTATTTGATAATTATACATAATGACAATGATAAATAAATAACATTTTTATCAAGCAAAAGATGATGTATTTACACGCATATTTCCAAGAAATTGTAAGAAATGTATGTAAAAAATATTTAAAATTCTGTTAATACCTTTTGTGAGAAAATGTGTTAAAGAGAAATTATTATTAATTGAAGCTTTAAACATTCCGGTATAATACATCAAATATTACGGAATTTTAGGATATAAGTAATAAAATATCAGTAATTACTGATTATATATTTGTAATTTAGTAGTGGAATTACTAGCACTGGAATTTCTCTCTTTTAAATCGACTGCAAAATATTCAATACTATGTGCGTGTTTAAATGTCCCACGTGATGCGCGCTCTTCCATCACTAATGAGAGAGAAAGGGAGCTATAAGTCGCAACGCTGTACTAAGCAAATCCTATCCCCGTGGTGTAAAGTAGTTCAAATGATAATTATTCTTTTCGTATCACTATTTTCTAATAATTGTAATAGTATTTAGTTTTCGCATGAATAATCGCGTGACTTTTTTTTTAAGGTCGAATGGAATATTTAACGTCCACTAATAAAATGAAAACTGGTTACGGATGATATGCTCGATAATTCTTCTTACTCGTTCGTCAAACACTCGTTAATCGACTATGCATGGGTTTTTATCAATGAAATTGTTTAACAAATATTTTTTTCTTTTTAGACAAACGCCGCAATAAGGAAATCATGGAAACATATGCAACAAAATTTCCGGACTACACGTTCCTTCGAACAAAATTCGATAACAATCCTTTTCGGACTAATGAAACATTCTGTGTTGAAATTAAACCAAAACAAGGTTACCTGCGAGATATCGATCGAAAATTTCAAAAATGTCCGTACTGTTTGACACAGTACTACAAGGTAATTATTCGATATTCTATATTTCTTAATTCATATTTTTCTAACGCATTACTTCATTTCCTAAGATTATTATAATTTAAAATATTATCATTTTTGTTATTATATTACTGTTTCAAGTACTTCCATTGGACATGTACTTTACGAAAATCGTTTTCATCTAACATTATTAATTTATTAAAATTAGGAAATAAATTTATAATAAGAATATACAATAAAAAATAATATCATGTTATTCACTGCAGTTGTTTGTGTTACAGGATGTTTATTGTAACGGTATCCACAATTTCTTATCTACTTAATTCACCAAAAAAATTCAGATTCAATCAGTTTCAATCAGGATTTTCAAAAAGCGGTTTAGTTTCAAAAAATTGCGGTCATCTTTGCTTAAAAAATTGTTTAAATAAGTTAAAATAATATTGCACCTTATTGTTATTTGTATTCAGAATTCAAAAATCAAATTTCAAGTTTGTGGTAAAAAATATTTATAGAATTTTTAAAATGCTGTTTAGTTTCAAAAAGATTGCAGTTATCTTTGCTTAAAAAAATTTTTAAATAAATTAAAATAATATTGCACCATATTGTTGTTATTAACATTCAAAATTCAAAAATCAAATTTCAAGTTTGTAGTAACAAATATTTATAATATAGATATTTATTAATATTAATTATTATTATAAATATTTCTAAATATTTTAAGGTATTTACAATATTTTCTATAAATGTAAGTTGTAAATTAACGCGAAGACAAATTGAATATGACAGAAATAACATGATTTATCAATATACAATATTAACATAAATATACTATGGGATATTACTGACTTCTTTTCTGGTTACTCTAAAATATTAAATTCATCAATTCATTAAAGTCATAAAAAATGGGATACATAATTCTTAAAGAAAATATACAATTCTTTTTAAAACAATAAAAATAACTGAAAATTTATCAATATACTTGATCAAAATTCTGTTTCATATTTTTTTATCAAATACTCGACTTATATTTGTAAACATTGATAGTAATATTGGATACTGATCTTGCATTTGAAAAATTCAAACAACCAAATCTCCTGTTTTCAAAGATAGACAAATTTTTCCACCAATTGTTATATAAATATTAAACTTATAAAAAATAAATACTTTATTTTCCTTACCAAACGTAATTTTCATAAATAAACAAATACTGCATACTATACAAAATTTATCTTATTAACTTGAAAGCAAGTATGGTTTAAAAGTCGTTTTCTTTAAAAATTGAAATCTTATTACATAATCTGCATACAAAATTTAAACTAATTTTCTTTCTTCTATTAAATTATTATATGTAGGCCAAAAATCATAAATATCGTTACAAGAACCATTCCATACTAATATTTGTGTATTATTATTTCCCTTGTATAATAAAAGTAAAAATAAAATAAAATGTCTTAATTAATTAATTAATGATTCCTATATTTTCAGCTAAAGAAGAAGATGATTACATCTCGCAGTACTTACTGTCCATTTGATCTCTTTTCGGGAGTGGAAACACGCATGAAATCGGCATTGAAAGGACTACTAAAATCACCGCAAAACAATCTCAAGATCTTTAAGAATGGCACTATAGTTTACGATCAAGAATCATCTTCGAGTGACCTTGAATGCGTCTTGACAAACTGGTTCCATAATTCTGTTAATTCCACGAACAAAGAGTATGTTGATAAGTTCTGTAATTTAATTTGTACTGCTCTTTTACATCCGTTTATCTCGGAAGAATTTAAATATAACACACTTCCTGCCAATGAATTATACACATCCGTTGAACCAGATTTGAAAACAACCCCGTATATTAATCCAGATCTAATTGCAAAAGCTAAGAAATTGCTATATTTTGTTGGTGAGGTAAATATCAACTTTCTACAATATTAAATACAATGCATGTAATAAATTCTTGTTTGATTTATTAGAAATTTTAATAAAAATTATTTCAAACAGTTATTTCACTATAGTTTACATTATAATTTTATAATTTATTATGATATTAAATTTGTTAAGTGTTAATTAATTAAATATTTTTACATAAGAAATCGTAACAAGGTTTAAACATAATATTAAGCATATAAATTTATACAAAATTTTAAATAAATACTGAATGTAATAAATTTATAACATTTACAGGCGTGCAATATAAAGGGCGAAGTATTACCAAATAATTCAGTGCTAGAACGAATTCTTCGCATGCAGAGGCTACCCTTTATTAGTTCAGAGTACGTTTATAATACGTATTCAAAGTTTCGTTCATTACTAACTGATGATATTATATATTTTAATTTAATAAACATACTCAAACTTAATGATCAACGGTTATCTTATTTTAAACAAAAAGTAAGTAAATTCTCCTTTTAGTTTACAATAATACATAGCAAAGGGTGTTATTTATTATAATGTATGTAGATAGATATTTTATAAAAATTATTTTTCGTAGGAATATTTTAACACTTCTTTTATTTTTCAGAAAATTATTACAGAAGATTCTGAAACGTTAAGAGAGGCTTATATACAAAGTAGTGCCAAAGATACTTCAACTTCAAGAAAATCGAAGTTTAATGACGATTATGATGACAACAAACATATTAACGGACCTAATGAAAATGTTCTTCTTTTACCAAAATCAGTTCTCATTCCAATGCATAATGAAAAAAATACCACATGGTACAATAAATTTAACGCAATACATAACGGAGAAAAAATACGTTGTAACAAAAAAGGAACATATTTTTATGTAAATGCCGAAAGTATATTATGCTTACAGAATTATCTTTTGTTTTCGTGTGCTAGAGATTGTTCGATATTAATGTCCTTTCAAGAAATAAATCCGTAAGTTTTTAAATATTTTATTGTGAAAGTACAGAATAAAAGTATTGCTGTTATTAATGCCCAAATATGTTAAATTATTACACTATGATGTAGAATATTTAAATAATATTTTAACAAAGAAATACTTAAATTTTAAATAATGATCAATATTTTCTGATTCTGTTCACTAATTTATTCTTTTTTCTTTTTTGTAAAACAGGAATTCAATGTTGTCTGCCCTTGACAAAAACGTAATACAACTGTCGGATGGACTCAGCTTTGTTTGTAATATAGGAATTTCAGATATAGATCCGAAAAGTTTATATTGCATTGAGAAACATCGCCAACGGGATATCGATATTTTAAATTCAGTAATATCTTTACTCGAAGAAGAACTTGTGATTAAAAATCAATCGTCATTTGAAAAATGATTACTATAATTATAAACTTTAACTAAGACTTTACTATGTGACGTTCCTATATTTTATATTTTTTAAAGTACAGGGCTTATTATTGTATCACAAATATCTCTAATTATAGATGATGTATAAAGGACACATTTCTGAAATATGTACAGTAAACAAAAGTCCTGTGGTTTACATTACTGTATTGTAAAGTAGGGAATTAACATTAAAATTTTTTCATTCATTGAAATATTTTATATACATTCTTTTAACATCATACGACATTAAATAATTGTGCTACTATTGTAACTAATATGCTAATTAACAAATGATCTCGATAGTATTTTTGTCTTGAAATTAAAATATTTATATTTGTATTCATCCAATTGATTATGTGTATAAAAACCGAAAATACTTATTACTTATTTATTATTAAATTATGAATTTTAAGATAATCAAAAATAAATTATAATACCTTATTGGTCACAAATAAATGCAATTATTTTATAAATTAGAAATATAAAATATATTGCCACATTGCTGATAGTATATTATGAAATGGATTGACTCGAATCTCGTACATTTTCGGGGAAATATGTCACTATTCAAAACAATGTAAATATTTTATTAAGTGCAAGCTTTTATCAAAAATTATTGGGTACAACTTTTTTATGCATATTACATACTTATTATTAGCGTATTTTATCACTAACAGTTAAAAATGAACAACGATAACTTGCTTCTTCCATCACTGATGGTTGAGAAACGAAAGATTAGAATTCTCGTCTCCCGTCAACAATGTTAAGAAATCAGGAAAAATAATGTAAAATGTAAAAAGAAGAGAATGCAAATATAAAGAATGTAATTGTAAATTTTTAATATTATTCGTTTGTGTTATGATATTATTTACAAATTTGATATTGTGATTTTATTTATCCGTAAATGAATTATAATTTTATGAATTAAAAATGACCGAATAAATTTATGTAACAAATAAATCTTTCATATAACAAAATTTTTAATTGCTTTTCGTACATAGAAATTTAAGTTTTAAAATTCAACTCTATATTTAATATGGTTCTATGATTTTAATTAAATTATATTTGAGATCTATGACACTATATTACACCAAAACTTTTGTAATCGCTTATTTGTAAATTATCACCCTAAAAACGTTGTCGTTACATTAAATTACATGATTTGCAATATGCATTATTAAAAATGTATCGTTAAAATAAATTTTAAATTAAAACAATTTCTATTTTATTTAATAAATATTATTCACAAATATTATTTGCTATTGCAAGATGTATCATGAAGTAATAAATATTTTAATACGAAACATACATCTCTGTGTTAAGTGATTGAATCATTTTAATTAGTACTAATACTATTCTTTCCTTTCATTCATTTAATTTTAATAATATGATTATAGAATATAGAGACAATTAATATAGATATTATTAATGTAAATAATATTATAGAGAATTCTTAAATAATAATATTCTTATCAATATTTGTAATTTGTAGCATTTGATTATAAATTTTCAGTGTTTATAATTAAACATCAAAATAATAATAAAATTAATCAGGTGAAATTAATTACATTGATAAAGTTATATATATAATCATGCAATGATTTTGTAATCATTTCCAATCTAATTGTACTATTTTCACCAAATACTTTTGGAATTTTAAGAGGGATATAAAGATATTGTTTATATGAATAATCTTCCCTTTCAATTTTTATGTTAAAAATTTATTTTTCTTCAGATTAAACCAATTTTTTTTTTGAGGAAACTAAAAAAGATAAAAAGACTGCAATACAATAAAAGCCAAAATCATTTCTTAATAATATCACTAACATAAAGAAGAAACATTTATAGCAATATTGCTTTTAACATATGCAAAATATAATTAAAAACAGATATACCTATGTTTTTCTTTCGATTATATAAATCAATCATATCTAATTTGTAATAAATGTATGATACAAGAAAAATAAAATATTCTAATATTGACAAATAAGAAATAATTATGTAATCATTAATATGCTAATAATTTCAACGAATATATAAATGTTTTATCACAAATAAAATTCAATTTTTAAAATATTAATCGTTTCATATACCATAGCGTGTTGTACAATTATGAATGACACGGTTAAGGTTCGGTGGGAGTAACTATATACTAGAATTATTCAGGAGTGTATTGACAAGGGGTTTTAAAAATTCATTTGAAAATTTTATGTTAAAGATATAGCTAATCTTTTAAAGTAATGCGTTTAAGAAAATTACAAGCCTCAGGTTTCTAATGGAATTTATTGCATTATTAATGAAAACATAAATATGGTAATGAATAATCAGTCAAATAATAATTAATAGCTTTTTTAAAAATATTAGAAAAATATATGAAAAATAAGTAAATCGACTAAAAATATAAATACACTACATATATATATATAGAAGAAAAAATATTTAATTTCAATAAAAAGATGTTACAGTGTTATGTTTCAAAAATATAAAAAGATGAATTAAAAACTGTCACGCGAAATTATCAATAATTTTATATGTATAACGTATCCTTCTTTATAAGTATTAACTTATTGGGATTATTATCCTCATCTTTGCTTAACGATTTGTATAAATTTATATACATATTGTTTTATGTTACATATTAACTGGGGTGTTTGAATTTTTTCGTACACCCCTAAATACTATCACGCGATTGGTGAGTTAGAAGTGAATATCGGGTGGCTTCGGTTGGTATCGGTTCCATCTGCGAGGATCTTCGTCCCACTGTAATTCTTGGGGCTCTGTCACGGCGCCCCTCCCCAACGGGAGAGAAAGAGCGAGTCGCTGCGGTGCTCTCTCGACTGCCAGTCGACGTTCGTAAATGGCGACGTACCGATATCGAATGCACGTAACGAACTGGTGAATCGTCGTACGTGATGACGGCTCGTCACTGAACCTCGGACGGCGATGGGCACGCAAAAGCCGGAAGAATGGGCGAATTTGCTGATCACACGTTTCGAGGAACAGGTAGATCCCAGCTGTGACTCGAACTACAAATCTGTTTAGCTTTCCTTTCTTGTCCTATTCGTCTTCCCTCTCCGTGACCGCCCCCTCTCTTTCTCACCTACCCTCTTCCGGTGCTTTCTTTCATTCTTTCTCACTCTCTTCCTCTATTTACTTTTCACTCTGTGTTCTTTTTAATCCCTTTCTCTATTGTTTCTTTTTTCTCAGCTTCTTTTTTTCTATTACGCCTCCCTTCTTTAGTAAATTATTAATCTTATTACTTTTCTTTCATTCCTCATTTTCATGGACTATTTCGAAGAAATGGCAGTTAACGTTAGAGGAAATGATTATTCTATGAAGGTGCAGAAAAACCGGTGACGATCAATCTAATTGCTCATATAAATTTAGCTAGATATTAGATTTTGTGCGATTGACGTGATTCCTGTGTTAGTGACTATGAAGCAAGTGTGAAAAATTTAATTTTCTTTGCAAGTGAATATTCGACAAGTGATGAGAAGTTACGACGTTAAGTGACATGAGTAATATTGAATCGACAATTTTGACAGGAGTCAGTTCTCTTTAATGCTAAATTTCATAGCAGTTTTTTGTTTCACGACAATCAGTCCAATTCTTTTCATATCCTGTCTGATGAGGCAAGGTATAGAATAACTAAATGTTTCTACGAATTACTCATGTTCAGGGCAACAGTTGTTTAGCTGAAATTGGGAACAAGATCATTTAAAATTGTGCTTGCAAAGTTTCTGAAATGCGTATTTACTGTATTTGACATATTTTCCACGGTTTTTCTTTTTCCTTTTGTATTAGCGGGAAAAGAATAACGATATGAAAGTATATAATTATGGAAAGCTAGTATTTAGATAGTATCTAAAGATAGTGTCTATTTGTCCAATGTAGCAATTGTATCTCGCTTTCCATATTTCAAGATTTATTTCAAATGTAAAATAGATCTTGAATGACGCAATGACCCTAAATCAATCTCATAGGTTTCACAGTAGGTAAAATGGTATTAATACTGAAATTTTAGTTATTGTTATTAACCTTGTTATTGGAATAGTTATTAATGATTGATATCATTATTTCCCTGAATACATCGTCATTCGTTTGTTGATTCGTTCATTCATGGGAAGATGCTTTCTCGCGGTCTCCTCCCTCTACACGCCGTACAGTCCACGGTTTGACCTTCGCCCCTTCTCCCTTTCCTCTCCACCCCATCAGCTATTCAGTTAAGGTATATACAGGGTGTTCCAAACTCCATATACTATTTTAATAATTTTTTGAGAATATTATTTAGTCATGTAACTAAATAAGTTACAGAATTATCATATTTATTTGCAATTAAAATAATGAATTTTTTCAAATTGTACGAATAACTGAAAAGTCGATGCAATTAATATTTAATAACAGTAAAGATTTAAGTATTATATTATTCAATGGTAATAAACTAAAATCTATTTTCAAACTCAAAATTACTTTTATTTTTTCTAGTTCTCGTTAGTTGTTTCAAAACAACGGAAAAACATATATTTTACAATAATTATATAACCTTGTTCATATTGTATACATTTATTTTACACTTGTAGTTATTTTATTACTTGTAGTATTGTTCAAAAGAATAATATTTAAGAAAATAGCAACGAAACGAAGTATTTAGTGCAAGGAAGTTTAGGAACGAGTTGTTGGGATACCCTATAGAGTTTCATTCCCCGTCCCGTAACCCCTTTATACCTACACACCGGCGCTTCCGTCGTGTCACGGATACATGAATGAAAATTGCGTTCACTTCGCGCACAACTTATCGAAGAATTTGAATCTGTGATTCAAATGCACTTAAATACGATCAAATATTATTACATGAACATACATGTAACTTTCAGGTTTTGTTTTAAAGACATATGCCATTGCAGCGATGACTTCGATCGGTCAACATATATACATGCATATAAATGCATATAAAGAACTGAATAAGTGTTTTGTAAATGCTCAATATGTATGATTCACGAGTTTAATTTTAACTATCATTAAATTTTTATTTACGCAATTATACGTCATGTGTCAAATCTTAGGATATAAATTTAAAAAAATATTTTTCCTATAGATATTTCTTAATTATATCTAGCAATTTGTTGCACAATGATCAATTTTATATATTATTGAATAAACGTAAAAAAATGGGAAGGAAGGAATATGTAATATTGATATCAATACTAATTTTTCCTTACTATACTTATATAGTAATTAAAAAGTCAATTCTTTTATTAAATTTTCTAAATTACACTTTATATTTTGTATATTACATTATTTATTTATGTTGATGGAATCAATGGATATAGGAGAATACAATTATTTATTTCTTTCAATTTACCATACTTTTTATATTTTAATTCCTAATTTGTAGAACTATAAAATTAAAGATTTTTTATGATTTTATTACGTTGACATTTCAAAGTACTGTATATTTAAATTTTAATATTTTGTATACAGTTGCCGTGTCGCAGTGACCCTCAAAACACTCATTCTCGTATAAACGAAGAGAGAAACAAAAAATGCCTGATACAAATTTCTCGATACCGTTTCTCTCTTGTAATATCCAGCCTTACCAAAGTACTTCAAGGTGTAAATGAAATGGTGCCATGTATTGGGGGTCAACGAATATTTCATAGTACAGATCAAGATCGGCATTGCTGTGAATCTATTATTATTATTTTAGACACTTTGGAAAAGTGTCTTGCAAATCAACCAAAAGATACAGCTAAATTTGATGAGGCTATGAATGTCAAATTTTTGCTTAAAGAGATATGCCAGTTTATAGGTATTGATGCTTTAACTATAGTTAATATAATTCTTTATATATAGGTGTTGTTTATAGGAAACAAGAATTAAAAACAAACAATTCTATTTTTAGATGTACCAAATGATAATCCACAGAATGCTCTTTTAAAAAATTTGGCAAGCAAAGTTTTGTTTGCATTAAGTTTAAATTTCTTTAATGCCGTATTTAACAGAATATCATCCAGACTTCAGGAGTTAGCAAAATGTGGAGATGAAAATGCCGACTATAGTGATATCGAATTAATTCAACATATTAATGTGGATGTCTGTAGGCTAACAAAACTTTTAAATGGTAATCCTTTTTTACAATAATTACATATCTATTCATTTGACTAAAGTATTATTTTCATATGCATAGAAATATAAAATATGAAATATAATTGCAAGATTATTTAATATGAATCAGTATATAGATGTTTTATATTTTTAACAATAAGAATAAAATAAATGAATAATTATATTACTTACTATATAATACATAATTCTTCTACCAACATAAAACTGTTAATGTGTAATGATGTTTCTATTATTATTTCAGAAACGATACAAAAATTTAAACAACTTAAAAAGTCAGCACATATAGTTCTTATGAATTCTCTGGAAAAAGCAATTTGGAATTGGATGGATACTTATTCTCATGAATTCACCGATCTTCAAATAGAACCTCATGAAGAGCTTGCAAAAGCATGTGAAGAATTATTTGACATTCTTGATACATTCGCTGACAATAAAAAGGGAAGAGCTGCAGCTGTTTGGTCTTTACAAATTATGCTTCTCATACTTTCACCAAAAGTTTTAGAGGAAATAGTTAACGCTGACTTTGGTACTCTTTGTTCACCAAGGCATTCAAAGAAAAAGCAGTTTATTGACAGTGTTAGAAAAGGCCTAGGAATGCATGGTAGCTCTAATAGGCAATTAGTGGAAGCTGCAGCAGTTACTTGTATCAAGCTTTGTAAAGCATCAACTTACATCAATAATCTAAATTCAAATAATGTTATCTTCATACTTGTTCGACATGTTATGAATGATTTAATGGCACTAGTTTTTAATCCAGAAAAAGTATTTTCACGTGGTCAAAACTACGTTGCCCAAGACATCGACCTAATGATAGACTGTTTTGTTAGCTTCTTTCGCATCAAACCTCATAACAACGAAGTACTTAAAGTCTGTTTGAACCTGAATCATCCACTGACATACCAGTTTGTCTTGGTTAGCTCACTATACAAGTAAGGAAAAAGATTTTATATATGTGCATAAAAATATGTAGCTTGAAGTTTAAAGGAGTGAAATAAGAACTGTTTAAGTATAATTTTGTCCTCATTATTTTAAAATAAAATAAATATATTTCTTTAATAACTTAAATCAGATATTATGATGAATTATATAATTATTATAATGAATTTTCCATTTTAGAATTGTAACTCAACCAAGACTGCCATGGTGGCCTCAAATAGATCTTCTGTATTCTCGTAGTGCAGAACTTAGGAATATGTTTACTGATATTTTAAATAAAGTCACACAGAATTACATATCACATACACCATTACGAATGATTCAAAGCTTAACACTTAAGAGTAAGGAACAAAATAAATACAGAGACCGTGGAGAAGAAATATCAAGTTATAGAAATTTACTTTTATGGATGGTAAAACTTATTCATGCTGATCCTATGTTATTGTTGAATGTAAGTGCTATTGTATAAAAATACTTATTTGAATTTATAGAGTGATTGTTGTATTTATATTACAATATTATATATATTTTATAAATATCTCACTTATTTTATAGAATCAAGGCAAAGCTGGTCATGAAATTCAAAGCTCGACTTTAGAATTAATTAATGGTTTAGTTTCTTTAGTTCACCAACCAACAATGTCAGATATTGCTAATGAAGCCATGGAAGCATTATTAGTATTACATCATCCAAATAAAATAAAAGCATGGAACCCAGAAGCACCAATTAATACATTTTGGGATGTTAGCTCACAAGTTCTGTTCTCAATTTCCCAAAAATTGATTCAGCATCAAATTGTTAATTATACTTGTATATTAAAGTGGCTTAGGGAAATACTAATTTGTAGAAATGCTTTTCTGTCACAAAATAAGGATTATGCTAATGTGGGTAGCCAGATTGCTGTTTGTAAGCAAGCACATATTAAACTTGAGGTTCGTTTAAAATTATATTATTAAATTATATTTTTTCAAAATATTGTTTTTCATAAAACAAAATTTTATCGATATATGAATTTATTATAAATGAATTTAATTAATTTATTCCAGGCAAATTTATTATGTTTTCATTTTTTAGGTTGTATTTTTTATGTATTTATGGAGTATAAATATGGAAGCAGTTTTAGTATCAATGTCTTGTTTTGCATTGCTTTGTGAAGAAGCAGAAATTCGTTGTGGTAGTGATGAAGTAGCAGTAACTTGTTTACTTCCAAACTATCACTTATATCTCGAATTGGCACAAGCTTCTACTGTGTTAATCACTGGTGAGTTTAAATGTTCAAAATATCATTATTTCAATTTATCCTTATATAAAGTATCCTATTTTCCAAAGTAGAAGCAGAAATTCGAATCGAGAAACAAATGCAATATATCACAATTTTAATTTTATTTTATTATAATATAGCATACAAAAAAGAAATATGTTTTTACTTTCAAACTTGTTCTTTGACTTTTTATTTACTTTTAAGTAATTATGTTTTAAATAAAATCATAAAATATTAAAAATTAAACAAAAAAGAGACACATTACTAATGATTTAAAAAGGAAAGATTAATATAAGGTAATATTGTTTTTCTTATATTAGTTTCGATTCGGGTATCTACTAACAATGATTTTACTTGAATTCAAACATTCATTCATGAATTTTTGAATTCACTTTGTATTTTGATTAGTATAACCCTTATATGGCTGCAGTAGAGTATTAAAGACCTTGTTACCATAACAGCCAGCGGGGAAAGTAAGATATGCTATCACGATCATAATTATGGTAAGTGTTGTTCAAAATGTAAACATTCGTATACATGTATAAAATTAAGACTACATTTTTTATTTTATTTATGATATTTGATGTATAGTTGATTTATGATTAAGATTAATACATTTTATGAGCATATTGCATCCATTCTAGGGCGCGCGGCATTACAAAAAAGAATTATGGCCTTATTGAGGAAGATAGAACACTGTGTAAATGGTGTACAGCCTGTATGTATATATATGTAATTAATAATTTATATTTTTTTAAATGATTTACATTAGTCATCTTAATTTAACATTTTAATTAACATTTTAATTTAAAAATTGTTTTCTGAAAAAATATAAATCAAATTTACAACTTTTATAACGTTATTTTTATAAACATTGATATAAATAAATTTATACAATTTTAGGCGTGGGAAGAAACATTTAGAAATTGGGAAGTAACTTTGCGACAGTTAGTGAAATCTAAAACAGAGGATGGTCAGACGGAATCATCTCACCGAAGTACGGGAAAGCGAAGAGCATCACATCAAAATTCAGAACACGAATTAGAAGAACAAATAAATGAATGGGCTAACATGACAGGATTCCTCTGTGCTTTAGGTGGCGTATGTTTACAGAAACGCTCACCAAATAGACCATTATCAGGAATACCTCCAAATCTAGAACCAAAAAGAAGTTCAAAGCAACAAGAGCCCACACCTTGTTTATCAAACCCAAGTCAGGAAGTGCAATATTGTACGCAATTTGTTTATCATTTACTGCGTCTATTGATTTGTAACAATGAAAAATTTGTAAATCAGATTCAAAAACACGTTAAAGAATTGGTTGGCCATGAAATGAGTCCTGCATTATATCCTATACTTTTTGATCAAATTAAAAGTATAGTTGAAAAATTTTTTAATCAACAAGGACAAGTTATAGTAATGGATGTTAATACTCAATTCATTGAGCATATAATATTCATAATGAAAAATATTCTGGATTCTAAAACAGATCAACCTTCTGAATACCTTGGAATGACTAGTATAGAAGGAATGATGTTAGCAATTGTCAGATATGTCAGGCATTTGGATATGACTCTGCATCCTATTCATATTAAAACAAAATTATGCCAACTTGTTGAAGCAATGATGAAAAGACGAGATGACTTAGCCTTTCGACAGGAAATGAAATTTCGAAATAAACTTGTAGAATATTTAACTGATTGGGTGATGGGTGCTACTCATCAGATTACACTGTCGACTAGTGGAGATTTTACAGCTTATACACGGTAAATAATTTTTCTATAAGGAGTATCTTTATAAAAAGAAACTTTTTTTATTGAACATGATGATAATTATTCTATTATACATTACATATGTAGTAGAAATTTATATAAAATATTAATTCACATTTGAGTAAGAAAGAAATATTATCGAAAAATATTTAGTCAATAAGTAATATTAAACAAATTTAACTGTATGTTTGTAATAATTTAATTTGTTGAATACGTAGTTTTGTTTATTAAAAAGTAAAACATTTAAATTAATTTATTTTATATTAACTACTTGGTATAACCTTGTAATATTATATTAAATTCTTTTTACTTTCTAGAGATTTAGATCAAGCATGTATGGAAGCAGTTGGTGCACTGTTACGAGGTTTGCCTCTGCAACCAGAAGAATCCGACCGTGGTGATTTAATGGAAGCAAAATCTCAATTATTTTTAAAGTATTTTACTCTTTTCATGAATTTATTAAACGATTGCAACGAAGCAACCAGCGAAGAAAAAGAAATTGTGTCTCAACAACCACGTATAACTAGTGGCAAATTATCTACTTTACGCAACGCTACTATACAAGCAATGAGTAATCTTCTCAGTGCAAATATTGACAGTGGTTTGATGCATTCATTAAGTAAGTAAAATTAAAGTTTATATATACATGTACACGTATATGTTAATTGGATTGAATTTTTTTTTTATTTTTTCAATTCTTTATGTTTTTCATATTCTCGTATTTATAGGTTTGGGTTATAATCCAGATTTACAAACACGAGCAGCATTTATGGAAGTTCTCACTAAAATTCTTCAACAAGGAACGGAATTTGATACATTAGCAGAAACAGTATTAGCTGATAGGTTTGAGCAGTTGGTTCAACTTGTTACAATGATCAGTGACAAAGGAGAATTACCTATTGCAATGGCTTTAGCTAATGTAGTAACAACAAATCAAATGGATGAATTGGCACGAGTTTTTGTTACATTGTTTGATGCGAAGCATTTATTATCTTCCCTTTTATGGAATATGTTTTATCGTGAAGTTGAAGTTTCTGATTGTATGCAAACATTATTTCGAGGAAATAGTCTTGGAAGCAAAATTATGGCATTTTGTTTTAAAATTTATGGTGCCAGTTACTTACAAAATTTATTAGAACCTCTAATCACGCCACTATTAGATAATCCAACGACTGGTTTTGAAGTTGATAGTGCAAGAATAGATGCAAATGAAGATATAGAAAAGAATGGTCGAAATTTGATTGCATTAACCCAAAAAGTATTTGATGCTATAGTATCATCAGCTGATCGGTAAGTTATTAGGAATTGCATAATAAATGTTAATATTTATATAAATCTATTTTTAGTATTAGTTGCAATATTTATTATTGAATTTATTAATGTTATTTAAATTTAGCTATTACATGTTAAGATTATTATTAGTAAAGATATAGTTTTATATATATTTGTACTTCTAACATTATATTAGTTTCATTATATTTTTTCAGATTTCCCCCACAATTACGGTCTATGTGTCATTGTTTATACCAAGTACTCAGCAAAAGATTTCCACAATGTCCACAAAACAATATTGGAGCTGTAGGAACTGTAATATTTTTACGATTTATTAATCCAGCTATTGTATCACCTCAAGAAATGGGCATTGTAAATAACCCTGTACCTCCTCACATTAAAAGGGGCCTCATGCTAATGTCTAAAATTCTTCAAAATATTGCAAATCATGTAGAATTTAGTAAAGAACAACACATGTTACCATTCAATGACTTTTTACGAGCGCATTTCGAAATTGGAAGAAGATTTTTCATACAAATAGCATCAGATTGTGAAACAGTCGATCAAGCCAGTCATCCGATGTCGTTTGTATCGGATGCCAATGTTTTAGCATTACATAGATTACTTTGGAATCATCAAGAGCGAATTGGCGATTATCTTAGCAGCAGTCGGGACCATAAAGCAGTAGGTAGAAGACCTTTTGATAAAATGGCTACATTATTAGCTTATCTTGGTCCTCCAGAACATAAACCAATTGATTCACAGTGAGTAACAATGCTAAATATGTTTTTCTTGTTATAAACCATTGTAGTATATGCTATTTATATAACTGTTAATTTAAATATATTTTTTTGAATAGTTTACTGTTTTCTTCATCTTATGCACAATGGTCAAACATTGATATGTCTTCAACTAATTTTGAAGAAATTATGGTGAAACGTAATATGCATGAAAATGAAGAATTTAAAAGTATTAAGAATTTGAATATTTTTTATCAAGCAGGAACTAGTAAACAAGGATATCCAGTGTTTTATTATATTGCTAGACGTTACAAGTATGTATTTTATTTGTTTGTTAATGTATATATTACAGATTTGAGAATATATTTGTTTGATTTTATACATATATATTTCACTGGATGAATTTTAGAGTAATATCAACATTGGTTAAAAATAGTAATTAATTTTTATATTGTATATTAAAGAATATTATTTAAATAAATCATTCCTTATATTTGTATAAAAAATAACATCACAATGAAATAATTGACGAATGTTTTTATCACATATCTAATTTTGTAAGTATATTTATATAATTTTGTTTATATCTTTTTGTAGGATTGGTGATACAAATGGTGATTTGCTAATATACCACGTTATTCTTACTCTAAAACCATTTTGCCATTCTCCGTTTGAATTGGTTGTTGATTTTACTCATACATGTTCAGACAATCGATTTAGAACTGAATTTCTACAAAAATGGTTTTATGTATTACCCAAAGTTGCCTATGAAAATATTCATGCTGCATATATCTATAATTGCAATAGTTGGGTGAGAGAATATACTAAGTTTCACGATAGAATCTTAGCACCGTTGAAAGGTAATAGAAAGGTAGTTTTCATTGATGGACCGGGTCGTTTAAATGATGTAATTGATGTCGATCAACAAAAATTGCCTGGAGCTACGTTATCTCTTGATGAAGATTTAAAGGTTTTTAACAACGCTTTGAAACTTTCTCATAAGGAGACTAAGGTATCCGTAAAAGTTGGACCAACTGCGATACAAATTACCTCGGCGGAGAAATGTAAAGTATTATCGCATTCCGTTCTTTTAAATGATGTTTATTATGCATTTGAAATAGAAGAAGTTTGTTTAGTAGACGACAATCAATTTACATTGACTATTTCAAATGAAACTGGCCCGTTATCTTTTATTTATAATGAGTGTGATAGTATTGTAAAGGCTATAATTCATATAAGAAACCGATGGGAGTTATCACAGCCAGAATCTGTATCTATTCATCCACAGATAAGACCTAAAGATGTACCTGGAACATTATTAAATATGGCATTATTAAATCTTGGTAGTTCAGATCCAAATTTACGAACAGCAGCATATAATCAATTGTGTGCTTTAACTGCAACTTTCGATTTAAAAATTGAAGGACAATTGTTGGAAACATCTGGACTTTGCATACCATCAAATAATACCATATTCATCAAACATTTAAGTGAAACTTTGGCTGCAAATGATCCTCATCTTACTTTGGAATTTTTAGAAGAATGTATACAAGGTTTCAGATTGTCAAGCATCGAATTAAAACATCTTTGTTTAGAATATATGACACCATGGTTAAATAATCTTGTTCGATTTTACAAACCGAATGACGAAGGGGGAAAACGTCAGAAACAAGTTATAAAAATTTTAGAAAAATTAATTACATTAACCATTGAAGAGGTAGAAATGTATCCAAGTATACAAGCTAAGATATGGAGCACAATCGGAAGATTGCCAGACCTAATAGATACAGTCTTGGATAATTTTATTCAACGTAGTGTGAGTTTCGGCCTTGGTTCTCCTACAGTTGAAATAATGGCCGATACTGCTGTAGCTTTGGCTTCTGGTAATGTTCAACTAGTAGCGAAGAAAGTAATAGGAAGACTCTGTCGAGTTGTAGATAAGACTTGTACTTCTCCAACACCGTTGTTAGAACAACATACAAGATGGGATGATATCGCTATTCTAGCGAGATATTTATTAATGCTATCTTTCAATAATTGTTTGGATGTAGGAAAGCATCTACCATATTTGTTTCATACAGTAACGTTTCTAGTTTGTTCCGGAAGCCTGAGTATGCGTGCTTCTACTCATGGTTTGGTTATCAACAGTATTCATTCACTGTGCACTTGTAGCTCCCCTTCCTTTTCAGAAGATACTTATCGAATATTACGAATGAGTTTGGATGAATTTTCTCTTCCAAAATTTTATTTACTTTTTGGAATTAGTAAAGTGAAATCTGCTGCGGGCACAGCATTTAGATCTAGTTACAGACATTCGAATGAGAAATGGTTCAGCAACGAGCGCAGTGTCACAGGAACACATGATAAAGAAAGACTTTCGTTAACTAGTTTAGAAATTATTACGGATGCTCTTCTTGAAATTATGGAAGCTTGTATGCGGGACATTCCACAATGTGATTGGTTAAAAACTTGGACCTCTTTAGCGAGAAATTTCGCTTTCTGTTTTAATCCCGCTCTGCAGCCTAGAGCTTTGATTGTTTTCGGATGTATCAGTAAAAGTATAACTGATCAGGATATGAAACAGCTTTTAAAGATATTAGTAAAAGCACTCGAGAGCTTTAATGATATTACTTTGTTAGAAGCAATCATTATGTGCCTCACTCGATTACAACCACTGCTTAGACCTGTAAGTTGCATTCTGTTATGTATATATAATATTTATAATATGATAAAAAAGCTTTTTATTAATGCAAATTATATTTCTATATTATAAAAAAATTATATTATGGTAGTTGAATTCTGAATTTGTATAAAAGATTAAATATTAAGTTATTCTTATAAAATTTAATAATTAATATAAAGTTAACATTCATATCAATAGTTTCAATATTTTTAAGGAATCTGCTATACATCGATATTTATTTTGGGTTGCAACATCAATTCTTCAGTTAGATGAAGCACCTTTATATGCTTGTGGTTTAGCACTTCTTGAGCAAAATTTGCATACTTTAGATTCCCAAGGAACTTTCGATGATAAGGTAATACTTTGTAAATAGCATTAAATAATTATTATATATTTTTTATTGTTATATCTATTATTGAAATTTTTTAGACCTTGGAGCAAGTTATGATGTCAACACGTGTACCTTTAGAATGGCATTTTAAACAATTAGATCATGCTGTAGGTCTTTCATTTAAATCTAATTTTCATTTTGCTTTGGTTGGTCATCTTTTAAAAGGATATAGACATCCTACACCTACTACTGTTACAAGAACAGCTAGAGTATTGACTATGCTGTTAGGTATTGTTGCTAAACCATTTAAGAGGGACAAATTCGAGGTTACATCAGAAAGTGTGGCATATTTGTCTGGTAAGTTAATATGGATTTTTTGTTTATCAATTGAAATTTATATAATAATATATATTTATGTCTAATTAGCATTAGTATCTGTATCTGAAGAAGTGCGGAGTCGATGTCATATTAGACATGCTGTTACCAAAAATGCAGAATCTGGTAGTACGGATTGCCTTGATATTTTGCTTCCACATAATATGGTAAGTTATCTCTAGAATTTATGTGTCAGCCATATTGTAACTAAGAGTACCTAAGACATTTAAAAGATTTTATTTTAATGTTCCATCAATTACACATAATCAAAATTGTATTTAGTAATTTTTGAACTTTATTTAAATAGGAAAATGAAAAATAAAAAGTTTATATTCTTCATACAATGGAATGATATTTTGTTATTTAATAATAGTAAGAAAGTTTTTTTCATTTCTTTTTTTTATTCATAATAGTGCACAACACAAATTTTAATCTGTAATATCCATTGTGTAATTTTTATAGTTTACTTTCTTGAAAACGAATCCGTAATCAAAATTGTTCTACCACCCTCAGTTTTCGAAAAAATGAGTTTTTCCAAAAACATACGATTTTTGGCCAAAATGAAGTATTACATAAATGCTAGGAGGTTCATTGTTGCCTTACAAGTTAGGCGAGAATAGCTCGAGTTTTGTTCATAATTATAATTATTTGTTTTTCTGAATAATCATAATTAGACATCAGATTTTTAAAATAAGCCACCGAGCGTATTTTCTACGCACTATTCTTGCATTTTTACAAGAAGATCTTTATATGATACGAATTTGCTATACAGTATCGTATTCTGTAGGTTTTTCTAAAAAAGAAACTATGGAATAGAATTACCTAAATAGTTTTCAATTCGATTAGATCGAAAAAATATTCGTCGGTAACGTCTATACGGGGGGTTTTACCCCTAATAGCCATTAGCATGCTTCTCTATCCTTAACAGTGCCGTAGTTACGCGTAATCCAAATGCCAAGTGCAATGGAACTAACATACAATAGTTTACGAAAACAGGATATTACGTACACAACACGACCAGGACTGACAGACCCCTCGCATTGACACCGAAAGTATCATCAACCCAACGACGCCCCAAATGATGCGTAATTTCGCCTTGAATTTTAGATTCGAAGAAAAATGACCTATGATTCTTTCGACCGATCGCGAAAACGTTCTATCTAATAAGCGGAGTTGTGAAATGTAAGAGAAAAGAATTTAGAAATTAGAATTGAGAAATTAATACGAAAGAAATAAGAAAAAGGATATGAAACGAGTGAAGAAAACAATAAAAACAGTAAAAGAGGAATTAAGGACTACGAAGGTAGTCTGAAAAACCAAAAGTCTACAAATATTATATATATGTGTACATAAAAAAAAATGTATATATATATACATATACATAAAAAAATATATATAATACTGACCGTTAATAATTACTTTTCTTCTATAATAACCAAGAATTTCTTGATTTCTCGTTTTCATTACAAATTTATGCTGTGAGCAATTTGTTATTAACAATTTTAATTTGTTAATAATAATTTGTATAATTTATACATGTTTAATAAACTATAACTGCATTTGCACTTCCATAGGATAAATTTCCATGATACGTATATGTTTGTCAAGATATTTTTATTTTCTTTGTATTTTTGGCTAAAATGAAGTATTACATAAAAAGTAAAAGCGTTAGAAGATACACTCCCATCTTAAAAGTTAGGTAGAAATTTATTTTTTAACAGCTTTATATTAAAAGGTCATTGGTATTTATATATTAAATAACGAAATTGTTTCAAATTATTAGTGATTTAGAGAACTATTTTATAATCTTACGATTAGTGTAAAAAAGTGTATGAAAACATATAGATGTTATAGATATAAAAAATGAGATCTCCTGTAAAATGATGTAGTGTCGTTTATGTACAACTACGGATATGAGTAAATTAGATATGCGAACAATGGCTGCGTGGCGGGAAAATCCCGCTTATGGCTTTCCTGATATATATTTTTCTGACCTGTCAACATTAAAGATCATCCTAATATATAATATCTGTATGATTTCTTCTTCGGAAAAGCTTACAAAATACGCTACTCTGTAGCAGATTTGTGTTAGATAAAAAACATTTTGTAGAAATGCAAGAATATGCATAAAAACGCTGCTCCGAAACTTATTTTTAAACTTTGACGACTAATTATAATTATTCATTGATAAATCTTGGGATACTCTAATCTAACTTGTAAGGTAACGATGAACCTCCTAATATTCTTACTTTTTAAGTAATACATCATTTTAGCCAAAAATTACGCGTTTTTAGAAAAATTCACATTTTTCGAAAACTGAGGGTGATGGTGCAATTTTGATTGTGGGTTCGTTTTCAGGAAAGTAAATTCTACAAGAATCACTTATTGGATATTACAGATTAGAAAGAAAGTTAATATTTATTGGACAGTGCAATCAGTCATTTGGTTTATTGCTAGTTTGTGTTTGAACAATTATTGGCAAAGAAATGTATAAAAATTCTATTAATTTGATAGCCTTAATATTTAATAGATTAATATGATGCTATTGTATGTTATTTATTGTTAGCTGTAATATTATAGTGGGTCAAATTTTGCTTATTTCTATCTTTTAATTTTCAAGTTTTTATGTGTATATAATAATATATGTTTAAGTATTTCATATGTAGTTTCTTTAGTTTTCTATTAATAATCATATTTTTGCATTTATAACTGTTAAAAATTGTTCTGAATTTTGTTGTTAGTTGGAATGTTGAAAGTAATAAGGAATATATCTTTTATGACATTGAGGGTTATTTTTCTATCTCTTTCTTTCTTCGTTATTTTCACTTAAAATATGTTAAATTAATAGGAAGAGAATTAATAAATTTAGTAATACTTAAAAATAAATACCATTTAAACTATACTTCCAAATTTCAAATGAATATATACATATATTAAATATTTAATATTAAAATGTTAAGAATATAATTTTGATGTATTGAACACTATGATATAGGATACGTCTAATACAACATCTAGTAATCCTACTAATCGCCGACAAAAGTCATGGGATCTACTTGATCAATCTGCACTCACTCAAGCTAGACAACAAAAACAGTATTCTACTCATCAGGTATGTTTTATTTGTAAAATATAAATGAAATTTATTTATAAAGGCATCTTTTTCATAATAAGGTATATGCATGTAACAATATTCATATCTGAATAATGTTTAAAATCATTAATGATAATTTACCATCATATAAAAAGAAATACTTAAAATTTGTTTATAATAATAATAATGATATATGTTGTACGTACATATACAAATACTATGTTTATAGTATGTTATTTTTATAAATTTGTCGATGAATTGGGTTTCCTCTGATTTCAATGAGTTACATGTGTATAAGAAGATTTGATTGTATGGTAACAAATATCTTTTTATAAATATCTCGGAAACTAAGGTCAATTGATCATAATTGGTAGAGGAAAAAATAGTTCCAAATATTGCCCTTTATAAGATACTTAAATGCTATTATAATTGGAGAGTACTCAGTTTGTCGACATTTTACTTGTCGTATGTAATAACTTTACCTTTCTGTGTCATATATTTTTAAATAAAAAATTGGTTATTGGTTTAGCAATTAATAATTATGCAAGAAAATATTAACATTATGTAAACAAATTTTTTGTCAGATTTTTATATTGAATATATTTTTAGTCATTTATTAATATAATAATATTGTAATATTATTTTTATATTATGAGATTATTCTTTGTTTTATATTTCTATTTGCATGTAATGATTTATTATATTATATTATTTGATCCTAAGATATCTGATATTTTAAAATAAGATTTAAAAATAAACGGATAAATTAAACAAAATTCGTAAATTAAAAATAAAGTACTATGAATTTAAAAATTATTTAATAAATAAGAAATATTTATGTTTTTTAAATTAAAATGGAACTGTCAATACTTGAATATTTTATAGTATATTTCAAAAAGGCAAATTTCAATTTTATGTTAAGTAATATTGTTGTTCTGTATTCTTGTATGTATCACTGTTTACTCTTTCGATGTCTATCCTCGCATCTACCTTACGTCTGTCTGGATTGTGTAAAACGCAACTTGTCATTTATACATATCATACATCAATTTGTTCAAAAATGATGATGTATGCGTCATTGACAAGACGGGACGGATTTTATTTAAAACGCAGCGATCCTTTTCTGTACCAACTGCAAAGGAAACAAAACCGAACGAAGAAGCTGAACCGAAGGTAGTTTTTATTCACTAATAATTTTAATCGTTTTCTTTTTAATTTGTTAATATCTATGTTACTCATACAATTTTTCTTTCCTTTTTTTTAAGGCAAAGTTGTCGAATAGACTGGATTCTCATTGATTTTGATAATTTTTAAATATGTCACTAAGAAGAATATTTTTAACTAGTCTTTCTTTTATATACAGTAAGCTGTTAGTTTCCAAGATATTAGAAAATTCCTTTACTCCTATCAAATTGGTTTCTACCCATATTCATGCATTAAAAATTTGAACAAATTTTTCACTAACTTGTTCAGCATGGAAATCAACAGGGTTATTACAGTTTGTACACTATTGCTTTGAAAAATAATTGATACAAACAATTTTTTGATCAATAGTCATCAATGATTTTTGTAATCAGATCATGCAGCTATACTTTTATAATAATGAATTAAGTATAATAGTACCAAACGAAGTTTGCTGATATTTCAAAAACTTAGTAGAAGAAACGTTACTCAAAATGTTATTTACTCTAAATTTGATAACATATTTCAACTTTATATAAAAAAACCGGGATGTACCAGTACATTAATGAGTTCTTGGATATCCAAAATAATATACTTTATGATATATTTAAATAAAGTCGATATTAGTGCGAATTCACTTCATCGACAACTTTATCCTTTAGAGTTGTTGGTATATAGTTAGTGAATTTATATATATGAGTGAATAGGATGTTTTCATTTTTAGCACACCTGTAAGTTTTAATTGCTTTGGATCATTTTTTTTCGATTTTCAGCTTCTAACAATAAACCTCATGTCTACTTGAACATTTATCGCATAATTCCTTAACTTAATGTATGTAAGTTGAAAGTAGAACTGTTGAAATAATCAAACACTAAATTATCCTGCCCTTGGTCAACTAAAATTTGTACAATTCGTTATAATTAAAAAAAAATTCATTACTTTTCTAAACTATTAAGTAATACAAATTTATATATTTTTAGACGTATAATAAATTTTGAGTCTTTAAAATATAATTAATTACCTTAATTTGTTTATTTTGCGAAATTCGTTCCAAGGTTGAATTCAGTGTATATAACAAAGACAATAAAGTGAAAACAAATTGAAAGTAAAAAAAATAATTTGAATATATAAAATTATCAAACCTTTTTTATAATCTCATCGATTTTGATGCTCTTGAAATATCTTCTAAATGGCGTTATTTCAAACAATTTTTTTCGTTGAGAAAATTGATGATCGGCTGCATTTTCCGAGATTCGGAACAGAATATAATTTAAAATTTGCTGAGTAAAATCTTTTATATTATTGTTCAATATATTTTTTGTTATTAATAAAACTAATGGAATAGTTGAAACATGACATGAAAGAAAACTTTTCCATAGACTTAACAAAATAGTGTTTTATCTTTCAATAATACAATATTTATTAATTTTATATTAATGGAACCATTACAAGGAACATGCTATATACATAATAAAATACGTATGTGCGTATTAAAATTTTCATAATTTGTACAGAATCGAAGTGCCAGAGTGAGCGTGAGCAACGAAAATAATGTATTGCTCGATCCAGAAGTACTGACAGATTTTTCAATCCAAACTTTGGTTTTAACTGTTCTGGTCACTCTAGTTAAAAATACAACCGACGAAAATGAACAACGTATTCTTTACGAATATCTTGCAGAAGCTTCAGTGGTATTCCCAAAAGTTTTTCCAGTAATGTAAGTTTTATTTTAAGCTTTTTTTTAAATATTTTTGATGAACTATATGTTGAAAGAAACAAGGAAAGCTATTAGTAATTGTCAAATATCACAGAAAGTTAATGTGATTTTTAGAATTTTAACGTTTTAATAGCTTTACTTTTCCTATTAAATATTCTGTTATTTTTTCAAATATATAATTATAATTATTGTTATATAATTTTAAAAGCATCTAACTTTCATTTTTGTAGATTTGATCTGTTAAATAAATCAAACTTCTGATTATAATTTCAACATTTTTTATATTCTATCTTATTATGGTAGTTGTTGAGTAAATAATTTGGAGATGGGTTCATCTGATAATTTAAAGAGGGACAATCTTTCTTGAGTTTAAAAAATCAGTTTTTTTTTTCTTTTTCTGGCCTATTTAAATATGAATTTAAATGTTCTAGTTTTTCAGATTTTTGTTTATGAAAATTGGCCTAAATACTTATGTAAAATATAATCTTTTAATCTAAAATAATGCAATCTTATCAGTTTATCAAAATTGAAAAATTGGACACGACATATGTTAATTAATATAATATAAATTAATATATTTAGTTCAAATCCTGTTTGAATAAAATGGCTGCTTTATCTTAAAAATATTCTATTTTTTATATAAAATAAATGTGCAAGAGTAATGAACTAAACATTATCATTTTAGAGGAATATTGTGTGTAACACATGATATGCTTAAATTGATATGTAAAAAAGTTGCATATATTTACTGGAATATTTAATATTGTATTGTTGAACATTGTTGTTTTAATGAATTAAAATTTGTTTACAGCCACAATTTACTTGATGCAAAAATTAATAGTGTATTATCTCACTGTCATGATCAAGGTATATTGAATTCTGTACAAGCAATTATACAAAATATGATTGCATGTGAGGATGCAAGTCAACAACAGTTACATTACTTACAAAGTTGTGGGTTTGGTGGATTATGGAGATTTGCAGGTCCATACACAAATGTAAGTATACATGTATCTTAATATTATTTAACAAATAACCAACTTTTGCTAATATCTTACATATTAATTAAGTTATTAAAATTAATAATATTACAAATTATATTAATGTATGTATATAAAAGTTTTGTTATATTTTAAAATTTCGAATCATATTTGTTGTAGTCTAATTGCACAGCTGAAAGCGCACAATTATTTGTTAATTGCCTGGAAGCCATGGTAGAAACGTGTTTACCAGTAGATGAACCTGAAATATTAAATAGCAATGAAATGTCGAGTGAAAGATGTAAACGATCCGACAGTCATCAAGAAGTCGCACAAAAAGACAAACCTTCGACTTATAATACTGATCGGGCAAGTTCTCGTGCTGTTTCAGAAAGAATAGAAGAAACTTCTCGAAGTAGTGCTTCTTTCATTCACAGAGAGTAAGTAAATAATAGTGATCGACCCAAATATGTTTTAAACAGAAGCATGAAATAAAGCAATATTCATTTTTATTATATAATGAAAGAAATATTGTTTTGGAACATATATTCAAATAATGTTTAGAGCAAACGCAAAATGTTTATAACAATAGTAATTTTAGTCGTAGTATAGATAGCAGAGGAAATGTTTCATTGGATTCTGTGAGTCAAGGAGAAAATACTAGTAACAGTTCACAACCTTAGCGATTAGTATGTGAACCTAAGAAACAGTGCGGTAAACATGGGCGAAAAGGACAAGTTGCTCGGAAATTGCAAAGACAATTAAGGTATGTTGAATACTTCAAATTGTAAAACAATTGATTGTGTAATTTCAAGAGTAAAAGACATGATGCTAAATGACGGATTTTTAAAAGTTAATATGTTGTTTCAACAAAATATATTGTTACTTTTTATATTTAAAATTGTTAATTTTATTATTTATTTTTGTAATTATGATAAATGTAAAATTGATTTACTACATAAATTATAGTATTGAATATTTAAAATTAATGATATTATCTGTACTTTGTGATTATTATATTTCTATACATATATAATATTTATTATACTAAAAGTAAATTAGACAAATTTATGTATAAGATCATTATATACTTTATTACATAATAATTTTTATACTCTGTACTGTATTGAAAAATTACAATATTCTGCAAATATTTTTTTTCCTACTTTTACTATATTCATTAAAAATATGAGATCATCATATTTAAAATCTAATTTTTCACAATTATATCCTATATTCCTGCTATATATGTATGCCGTAAAATTAACTTTATCTTAGAAAAAAGAAAATAAAAATACATGAATCATGTACTACATTATGCAGTTGTATTTGTATATTTAATTATGACAAATTTAGGATTTTGTGGCTACAACTATCTTGAGAGATGGGTTTCCAATAATTATCTATCTTTTCTATCACTCATTTATCCGAAAATAATTTGAAAATTAAAGTAAAAAGCATTCATAAATTCAAAAAATTCAAGGCAAAGGTGAAAAGTGTGAATGAGATACATAGAAAGCTAAATAGCCACTATTCTATTTGCAATAATATAAACATCACTTCTTTTGTATTTTTTAGATCATTAAAAACTCACAATGGTTGAAATATAAAAAAATTATTGACTATAATGAAATAATAATTTAATGTAAAATGGTTTATAAATGTTTGCACTTTACCTGGTCTACTCTTGTACAGTTGTCATGTGTGAATCTATATCGCATATTTCTTTTAATATTTTCATTCAAAGACCATTTAATAATAGAAAACATTTATTAATGAAAGTTGATAAAGAATTTATTAAAAAGATACTAGTAGAGTTAAACACACAATTTTCAATAAAAATAATATTTACAATGTGAAAGGTAGCTATCTGATGTAATTTTGCTTTTTCTTCTTTCAAATAACATTCATATCACAGTACCAATTATAGCAAGATATGTAGAATAAAACAATTCTTATTTTAATTTAAGAATATATTTTCATTTTGTTACTTTAAGCTTTAAATGAGCTCATATGCATTATTAAATTATATAATATAGAAATATGCTTTAACTCGGTATTTAAATTATATTATCAAATTCTTCACATGCAATTTGATAGAAATTACATTAATAATATCAAGTTACACGGGACATGAATATTTTAAATAATATATGTCTTTCTTTATTTAAGTCAGTACTATTTATGGATGATGCAATTTTACCTTCTTTTATAATAATATTCTATAATATTTCATATATCTTTTTCTTCTATGCATTTAATAATTTTTCTTATTTTAATCATTTTTCTTCAATATACTTAATATATATTATGTTTGGTTATTTATCATTTTTTCAGCTAGAACCAATCCTAATCGGTTCCTTTATTTAACTGTTTTGAAAAGAACCAATTAAATTTTGAATTCTCTGTATCAGGAACATGAAACTCGCATGAGACTTATGCTGGCTGCAAATTACAAGGTCTGTTTTGTTTGCAAATGAAGGGCAATACTAGTTTAAGTAGTAATTGAAATTATGTACATATTTTTTATCATACTAAGATACATATATTTTCGATTCAGGAACACAGATGTTTTGGCTCCGTGTTATTGCTGCAACATGTCGAATCAGTTTAATCCAATGCCGTCCACTTCACGTTAATGTACCCACTGGAATGGAAACCCACAAGCGCAATCTGTTAGTACACTTATTTGATTATTAGCGAAATATTTCACTAAATTTGTGTTATTTTTAAATTTACGTTTAATACAACGATTAATTATAAATTTGTGATAATATAGAATGAAATTACAGAACGAAGTCGATTATCGGCTTTTAATACACCAGAGTTATTTTATATGAACAACGATTTTTAAAAGTAGAATTATTTAAACTTTTGTAATTAAACAGTTTTTGTAATTAATCGACATAATTCATAGTTTCATGGCAATAACTGAATATTCATGGATATTTTTATTCCTTTCCAACTAAATATTTTTATATCATAGAAGAATCTGTTTCTATTTCTGAACAAATTTAATATAGTATCACGTTATTAGAATAAAATGATTATATGAATAGTTTATCAGGGAAATCTAATTAAACGAGTTTATTTTTTCGCAATATTTAGTGGAAGAAACGGTATTTTCTGACATATACTAAGTTCCACATAAACTTGTTTACGCCAACAAAATGAATAATAAGAATGTTATCTTATAGTGTAATAAAAAGAAGCGGTAATTAAATCGAAACAAACGTGTTTTAACGAAAATATAGTATGGGCACCGATAAGTTAAATCCTCGATGAAGAAGTTCCATTGATGTGGCAATGAGTGTTCACAACGCCTGTGTAAATACAGAACTTTTCTACATACATAAAGACATAATATCTCAAGAGGAATGTATTTATGAAAATAACCACGAATGTTCCATGTTATCAGATATTACAAGGAAAATGCAGTTTGACTAGAATAGAATTCTGGATCAGTGCAAAATCCTTCAAATAGTATATAGTGTATGAAAAACTTATATTTCTTTTCATATTTATTCTTTGAGTGTGATTGTATTCTGTTTGAGAAATCGGTAGAGTATATGTGCGTTTTACGCGATTGCAATTGCGATTGCAAATGTCGCGTTTGTTTTTGAATAAAATTTCGAGGGGGTCAGGAACTCACCTCTCGAATATGATAATTGCAACCTCTTGCACTTGCCCATTATTTATGAAGCATACATATATTTTTATATTGTTAATATTTAATAAATTTAAATAATGAACTTTAATTGAGAATTTTTTCTTGTTAATGTAATAATTAATAATATTTATTCGAAATGTTACTTGAAGATATGTGAATATTCAGAAGATATATATTGCAGATGTCAGAGAAAAAGTGACAAGGGGTTGACAATTTAAAGATGCTCTGGACCAGTATGCGTCCGGTACATTTGAGCCTCCTTTCGGCTTAGGATGCTCGAGCAACCGAACGGTTATTTCTAGAGTTCTCAAAACGAAACACCAATAATTCTATTGCCTACCACTTATTAAAGTACAAAGCGAGATAACACGTTATTTCTCCCCGAAGTGTGTAAAGGCACATGGGGATATCTTATTAGTAATTAGTGAAAAAACAAGCGAATGCAGCAATAGAATACCTGTAACGAACTCGATAATGCGTTTGTACATAGTATATAAATATATTATATGCAGGTCGTTTCGTAAGTTGTCAAATAATGGCTAATGGAAAATTCAATGAGATTAAAATATCATGCATTATATGTTTGAAAATGATTTTGTTTTAATAGTATTCAGTATTGTAAATCGCACAAAAGTTTTGTTTCTTAAAAAGCACATATTTAAGAGTGCTGAATTTTCTCTTCGTAATTGACGTAAAGCTTACGGAATACTGCATTCGAGAAATAATAATTTAAATTAAAAATGAAATAGCTCGCCATGTTTTCATACGACTATTGATTATTAATATTCTAGGAATATTAGCAGATAAAAAGATATCCATGTAGCGAATCTAGATAGTTATAATACTGTCATTTTCTTCCATGTTATTCGCTAGATAATAATATTTCTAATTCACCATAAATTTAATGTAAAACGTTTTTCTGAATGTAATCAAAATTAAGGTACACTTTGTTAATTTTATTTGCTTTACCTGTCCTTTTATACCTATGTTTTAGAAAGTATTTATTTTCAGAAACTAATACTCTTCTTTGTGATTTTATACCAAAAATATAAATGTCATCTTAGATCACAATATTAATCATTTTCATCGTATTGAACATAAATATGTAAGATGAAATATTAATACTAAAAAAACTTAATATTACAATAGATGTGTGTATTTTTTAAGTATCATTAATTAAAAGTTGACATTCAATAGTCTATTGAAAACATTAATTATTGGTTTATTTATTAAAATATAGAAGTCAACATGTTATCTAAACCATATCTTATGAAATACTCTGTATATATACACAAATACACTATATAAATATTTGTATAGCACATGCACATTTTGGAGATTTATAATTTTATGAAAATGAAATTGTTTCTAAATTATCAAATAAGAGAATACTATTAGGGAAGATGTTCTAACAACAATAGAGCACAAAGTTGCACAGTACTTAAGTTACGAAATGTATACAATGGGATTCCAGTTATCTGGATTGCTTACTTTTGCAAACTAGATCTCAAAATCTTTGTTATAAATTTTAATGAAGTACTCTATTTTTAGGGTTTTAAATGGTTTAATAAATTCTGTCAAAAATTTATTCTCTCTATATGAACAAAAAAGGGAAACGACTTTGTTGAGTTTAGGGTTTATACTTTATACTTTATTTTATACTTCCTATGATAGAAATAAACAATTTATAGAGTTAGTGTATTAGGTGTTTCCATTCTAGGGTGAAAGACAGGAGGTTTCCTATTTTGTTGATTATTAATGTTTGATGTGATTATTTTAGTGACCTGTATTTATCCTGTCAGCAACTTTGTTGAATAGGGTGATTGATGATTGAATAAGTTTACTGTTTTATCACACTGTCCACCATGCTATCACTGCAAGTTGTTATATCAGGAGTTGTCTTGTAATTGCAGAGAAGGATAAAGAATGAGTCTATTAAACGTTTTTGTTCTAGGGAAAAGTTTTAATATAAATCAACTATTACTGATAGTATGAATATCTATTCTTTATTTAGTTCTTTCAGGTTAATCTCGTGGCGGCTGTGAGTGTTTAGCGGCAGTGTACGTTCCATTAGTAAAGATTCAATTATGACTTGGGAGTAGTTGAAGAAGAATTTCTTAAAAGAAGCCTTTAGATAGACTCTCTCCCAAGCCTCAAATACAGTTATAGTTTGCTATGATGTTAAGATATTACGATGATAATAGAAAGTTTTTTGGTATCCTGGTTTGATATAGCTGTACAGGTTGGATTGTCTGCTGGCCGTAAATTTTGTATTTTTGAAATTGTACTTGTTATTAAAGTTGTATTTGTCCTTGAGTTGAAGCTGAGTGTTCCTAAATGAGGGACATTAAAAATTTGATAGTTCAATATGTCTATTAAATTTGAAAAGAGTGGTGAGATATCTTCCTTTTCTACAAATGTAGTTCCAAACTGATTTCCCAGTAAGCGTTTTTCAAGTTTAATTTCTTAATTTTTAATGAGATCCTCATCTCTATAACGAGTAGTAATTTATCTTTGAATTTCTAACTTGCTTTCTGTTGGTCAATATTGTTCAATTTATCGGCCAATATTATTCAATTTATAGTTGACTAGATTCATTCAGAGAAGACGTTCTGTAGATCTGTATGTCTACATCGAATGTTAATTTAAAATGTACGATCTTCTAAATACCTTAGATATTTTTGGCGCATCTCGAATCAAACTGCGCTACGTACAAAGCATTGTTAATCTAGTTACATGTTTAAGTGTTGTACCTACTTTATGCAGTAACCATGAATGTAAATTGAAAGAATCCTTGAACAGAAGTAAAATAATTCTTAACGATTTCAATAACATTATCAATATTGGAATTATTGAATTCCTTAATGAAGTTGGGCAAATAACAAATCAAGCAATGTTAAAGAAATATAATTTACAACAGATTATAGACGTACTATCTTAATGTTTTTGAATGTTTTTTTTTTTTTCCTTCAATTTTACATTACACTTTCTTATCTTTATGAGTGATATTGTATGTTGTGTAAACTTAAATATATTATATTTAATTTAATATTCTACAGATTTAAATGTGTTAAAGTTATTCTTTCTCAGTGTATTTTTAAATTTACTATTTTCAAAACACATTTTATCTTTGATACTCAGTATTCTGCATATTTATTATACATTGTAAAACACTGAATTAAAGAGATACATTGCATTACATATTTGTTAATTTGTTAAAAGAAGAATTATATTAATTATACCTATACTATAAACTATTTTTTTTTTAAATCATTGTAATTTCTTTTTTATTTCATAACTTTGGTAATTGTATATTATATGTATACATATATATGTTTATTAATATTATTTAATTCATGATATTTTTATAGTACACTTATATTTTATATAAAACTTATATAGACATAGGGTGGAGATTTAGGTTTGTACTTAGAGTGCTGTGTGTAATTATTGTTAAATTTTAACAAACTGTATCGATAATGATGATTCTTTTCAGTATAAGCTAGTGTTTATTTAGTAGTTATATAAATGAAAATGCAGGGTGCAGCTTTTAATAAATTCTTTTTATTTTCCTTTTATTTCATGTACTCATCAATAATTTAAAATTTATTAGTAGCTGTGACATAATATTATTGCTACTTCATATTAAAGATATTTAAAACCTTGACTTCAGTAAGATAACTTATAACTTTCAAGAGAATTAAAGATAACGAATAATTAAATAATATAAATAAAACATAAGAAAATGTCATTTCTTACTTCTATTTAAATAAAAGTATAATTATTAAATTAATATATTTAATTTTAAACTTTAGTATCAAGTTTATAAATAACATCTATGTTAACCCCGTCTTTCATGACATTAAATTATATTTGTAATATGAATTACGATTTAACTAATTCTATGTAAAAGGTTAGTTTTAACTAGTTACAATGTAAAAGGTTATATGATGTATTTCCGTAAATCCTGTATATTGTTATTTAACTCATATTCTTTCTTAAATCACATGCTTCTGTAATTAACATTCCTAATGTGAACTTTTACAATTCTGTAAATGATACACAATAGAAATGATGTAACTATAGAAAACAACAGTTAATGGAATAATGGATGGATACATAAATTGTAGCTTCATAATGTTGAACTTACGAAGATAAACAAATTACTTTTTAGTTTTTTCTTTATTTAATATATGTTTAGTATAAAAAATGATGTTGAACACATGTTAAGGTAGTGTGTTACAAATGAATAAATTTTTAACAATTTTAAATTAATAGTCAATAATTAACAATATTTATAAAAATATTCTTTAATACTAAAATTATTAAACTGATTAAAATGATTAATTTCAAAATTCTTCTAATTACTGAAAACATTTTAATAAAGTTAATAATAGCTATTATTGAAGTATAAACCATAATTATTACATATATTTATTTTCATTAATATGCTATACTTATATTTTATTATTTTTATTTTATTTACTTCCATTATATTATTTTAATTATTATTATGTATGTACTTAGGTTAACATATTGGTAATTCTGACAATAATGCAGTTAAAAAATTTTTGAGTTTAGAATAAATCATTTTTATATTTGCATTACTGTTTCTTCTGCTGCCTACCCAACATTCCTACATATATAATATATTTTTCATATAATTCTTATATAAATACAAAATATTTGTTTCCTTCTTAATATTTTTATGTTTATATTAATAAATCAAGTGTATTTCTAATTATTTTAATTAGCAATGTATTATTCAATCATTCGTAATAAACAATTTTTTTATTAATACTAGTTTATATAGATATAATAAATTTTATACATAAATTGTAAATATATTTAATTGAAAAATTGTAGTGAACATTTGTATGTATTTATTATAAAAGAAAAATATTTAATTGATATAGTATTAATCATTCTTAAAATTAATGATTGCTGAAATAATAGTTATTTCCTCTGCTTTTATAAATTTGTCTATTTTTACAAGTTCAAATATGTTCTTTTATTAATTACACATACGTTTTACCATAAGCCTTTATCTTTTTTAAATTAAAACAAGATATTTAATTGAAAAAATATTTAATTTTTCATGTTTTAAGCTTTTTAAAAATTCTTCTTTGTTCTAAACATATGACTATAAATTTAACCGTGTTACAACATGTTTTAAATTTCACCAAAATTTATATCTATTTTAATGACGATATTTTTTCATCTCGTTCGGCTGTTATATTATTGATTCCTGGCCGTCGGTATATTTTTCTAGATACAATAGCTAAAAAACCGTAAGAGATTAACGCATACACTACTTCGGACATGTACATGAAATTAAAATTTTAAGTATAGTACTAAAAATTTCTTTAATATTATCTCAGAAACTATTAAATTCTTGACGCTAAAATTTTTAATATTTAGATTTGTTCTCTACTACTTCCTCTCTACCTAATTTCCTCTCAATCGGTTACTTAATCGACTACTGGTAGTTTAGTACTTAATCCAATATTAATAACAATATTAAGCTCGTATAAAAATAAAGTAATAAATGCTTATATTTTCCATTACATCTTCAGAAAATCTATATTTCAAAAGCAATACAATATATAATGATATTTTAACAATATATGTGTAAGAATATGTGGTTATGTGTATAATATGTACATAAAGTTATTTTCTTTAAAAAAAATACAGAAATTGATGATATTTTCATTTTATTTTAGTAAAAAATACAAAGATAATTTTTATTTCATCTCTTACTCTTATTTAGCTGTTGTTAGTAATCTTCAAAAGTTTTAGTTATCATTAGAAGATTAAAAAAAGATCTTCCTATATTTCTTGATTTTATCAACATTAATTGTTGGATTGAATATAATTCCTAAATTCACCGTTCTAAGACGTAGAGAGCACAATAAATCCTATGACTTTCTTGTCCGATCGATATTTCAGAACATGGACACAAAGTCCCATAAGGTGATAAGTCTATCCTATATCTTGTTTGTGATTCTAGCAGTTGATTTTGGTATGCACTTATAGCAACACTTAGTCGTCGTTACCGTAATAAAATCGTGTACTAGTATTATCGAGATCATAGTCTATTTATTGTGATGTGTAATCATGTCTCGAGTAATATTTAATACATCAAATAGTCGTAAGTTCATTGATAATATTAATTTCATGTACGATACAATTTGCACATCTGTTTGATAATATTCTTTTAAAGTTTTAATTTTGTAACAAACTCATTGACATATTTAATTGTTAATAAATTCACACATTTTCTTAATTAGACAGTAGACAATTATTTGAGTCTAAATATCACGTTAACTTTAAGAAATAAACAAGTCATAGATATGATTGTTACTAACGTAATACTTTTTGTATAATCTCTTGATAAGTTAAATGGACAGTTATGAATTCGGAAAGTTTATATTAAAGTCCTTTATGACTGATATAAAGTATATATTTGTTATGTTATTAGAAAAAACATTATTACGGTAATAAACTTCTGTAAAATTAAAAAAATTTAATTTAACTGTATTTAGAATTATATAAAAATATGTATATTATTACTATACATTATTATTGAACCTTACACCTACAATATATGTCATATATAGATACGTGTGCGTACGATGTATATTATATGTCATACGACATATATCTATATAAAAATACAGTTTTGTTTTGTATATTAATTGCATTTTTTTATGGTAAAATACATTGTATAATAAAGTATGTAAACTTACAAGTAGAAATTACATTATGACAATTAGAAATTTTCTTTAGATTTTTACTCTTAGGTTAAGTTTGTTTGTTTTTTGATTCTGACTTTGATTCTGAAATATAATCTATATTTTGTCTAACTACATGCGGCAAGGAAGGTATGTATAAGATCTTACACTTTTTTTTCTATGCATAAACATTTAATATCCACCTACAATACTGAATGATTAATTTATATAATGTGAACATATATATGCATGTGTGCATTTGTGTATATTTATTTACATTTGTATGCATACACTGTATATGCATAATATATACATATATATTTCTTATAAATTGTAAACACACATATGAACTTGATTATAGTCACCCTAACAGTACTTTTTATAAAATATTAAGAAATGATAACATATATAAATGATTAATATTAATTAAGACATACAAAAAATTTTATCAAATCTTATTAATGTTTTATTTTAATTATACTTCTTGGCAGTACAGAGGTTCCAATGGATGTTTCAAAGAACCTATTCACAAGAGAAGTTTCCAAAAATTACAACTCATTACACGGTTATACCCAGGGAATCAGATTCAAGATGGAAAGGTATATGATTTATAATTATTAAATGAAAATTATTTATTAATATATATATTATTACATGTACAGTTAAAATATTAAATATGGTTTGCAGATGTAAATATGGAGAGATATGTAGATGAGACTGATATCTTAATTGTGGGTGGTGGTCCAGCTGGATTATCTGCTGCAATTCAAGCCCGTAAATTAGCAGAGAAACATGGAAAAGAATTGAGAGTTACAGTTGTTGAAAAAGCTTCTACTATTGGTGGTCACATTCTTAGTGGAGCTTGTTTAGATCCAATAGCTTTAAATGAATTATTTCCAAATTGGAAGGAATTAGGTGCACCATTGAATACTCCTGTTACAGAAGATAAGTTTGCATTTCTCACTGAAAAAGGCAGATTATCATTACCCATTGTAAAAGGAATGCCAATGTACAATCATGGAAATTATATAGTTAGGTAATAAACTATAATATGAAGGTACTCATGATAATTTTTAAGATATTCTTCTTCTAATTATTTATTTTAGATTAGGCCATGTTGTAACCTGGCTTGGAGAGCAAGCTGAAGCTGTAGGAGTAGAATTATATCCTGGATATGCTGCAGCAGAAGTACTTTATCACAAGGATGGGTCTGTTAAAGGAGTAGCTACAAATGATGTCGGTATTGCTAAAGATGGTTCACCGAAGGATAATTTTGAACGTGGAATGGAACTGCATGCAAAATGTACAATTTTTGCAGAAGGTTGTCATGGTCATCTTACAAAACAAGTTTCAAAGAAATTAAATCTTAGAAAAGACTGTGAACCACAGACTTATGGTATAGGGTTAAAAGAGGTAATTATCATTCGATATAAATTTTCTATTTTTGTATAGGGTATTTTAATATAGTTTGAAAAATATAACATAGGAATTAATGTTTTTAGATTTGGGAAATTGATCCAAAGAAACATAGACCTGGTGCTGTTGAACATACTTTTGGCTGGCCATTAAGAAAAGATAATTATGGTGGTTCGTTTTTATATCATCTTAATGAAGATACACCTCTTATTGCTATTGGTTTTGTTATTGGTTTAGACTATTCTAATCCTTATTTACATCCATTTAAGGAATTTCAAAAATTTAAGCAACACCCAAGTATTAGGCCAGTACTTGAAGGAGGAAAGAGGTAAAACTTGGTTATTTTTTGTTAACAATTTACTGAAAGTAAATTTGTAGCAGTAGATATTTGGATTTAAACTTGTCGTTTTAGAATTGCATATGGTGCAAGAGCATTGGTGGAAGGAGGCTATCAATCTATTCCTAAACTTCAATTCCCTGGTGGTTGCCTTATTGGTTGTACAGCAGGATTTCTTAATGTACCTAAAATTAAAGGAACACATAATGCTATGAAAAGTGGAATGCTTGCAGCAGAAAGTGCAATTGAAGCTATAATTGATGCAGAAAATAATCCTTCACCAACAAAAGGTCTAGAACCAAAAACTTATACTGAAAAAATACAGAACAGTTGGATTTATAAAGAATTGAAAGCTGTAAGAAATATGAGGCCAAGTTTTCATTCAAGATTTGGTGTTTATGGTGGAATATTATATTCTGGATTTTCAATGTTAATTGGTGGAAGGGAACCGTGGACTTTATCTCATGGAGGTAAAATAACTCATAAAAGAGTTAAATGATAAGATACAAATTCATATATTACTAATGATAATCCTTATAGGTCCAGATTATAAAAAGTTAAAATCTGCATCTGAATGTACTCCAATAGAATATCCAAAACCGGATAATGAAGTGTCCTTTGATTTACTATCTTCAGTGGCACTTACTGGTACAAATCATGAAGCTGATCAACCTCCACATCTTACCTTGGCTGATGATACCATACCGGTAAGAAGAAATTTAGCAATATTTGGTGGACCAGAAAGTCGATTTTGTCCTGCTGGTAAGTACATATTTATAAACATATTTAACAGTTGTATTATGAATTTATGGTACAATATCTTTTTATTCTAAAAAGTAGTTGAACAAATGTATTGAGAATTATGAATAATTTATTAATACATTATTTATTATACCTTCATGCATGTTCACCATTATATCTGATAATCAAATAGTTGTGACCAAGATATGGTATTTCAAATAAATTTTGTACGTGTTATAATGCATTGTGCACTAATCGAAATTTCATCCTTTATCATTCTTATTCTATTTTTTTTTTAATTTTTTAACTTAATCTAAAAAATTTATATTAGTCCATTTATTATTAAGGATAATATGTACTTTCAAACTGAGTAATATTAAAAATAATCCAAATTATTTGAAGCCATGTTCTTATTAATCTTTATTTTCTTCCGAAAGATAGGTTATCTTACAAGTTTTTTTTATTTTTGATGCAAGTATATTGTAATACAGCATAATATCAATGGCGTATATATTTTTACTTCAATTTATCTACAGGGCGTTTCCTTGAACTGAAAACAGTGGAATATTTTACAACTGTAATAGTTGTTTAGTCTGAATGGGGGTATCATATGATGCATATTATTAACACAAGTGGTAGAAGAAATTTCAAAGTTAAATTTATATTTTTTTTTAAATGAAATCATATATAATAGCTTTGTTTAGAAAAATGAATTTGGTTTTTGAAATTGTCATCATCACTTGAAATATAAAAAAAATAATATGTACCATATGATATTTCCTTTCGTAACAACCTTTGTCAAAACATTTTTATAGTAAATTGTGGGCTCATGTGCAATTAGGAGTTAAAAAAAGATGTTTTTTGTGAATTTTTCTCTCTAAATTTTTAGTGGCATATTTTATTACCGATTTCAAAATAATTTATGCATTAGAATATTCCTAGTTGTCGAATAAACGTCAGATAATGTAATAATTTTTTTTAGAATTTTAAAAATATTGTTTTTAGGAAACTGCGAAATAAAAGTTTACTTTTATTCAAAATATAAATTTATTATTCTTAATGTCAGAACATTGAAATTAAAAATCTGTTAGATGGTATATCTATTATATATCTATCATTTGTGGCTTTAACTTCATTTTATGCTCAGTTGATAATGTAGGAAATAGAAAAAGGGTTGGGTAAAATAAAGAAAAAGTAGCTATGCGAATATAGCTCCAATTAATGTGATATTTAAATGTAGTCAAGGTTTAAAATATTTACATATTTTTACAATTAGGATTTTATAAAGAGGAAAATGAATATGTAATATTAAAAATATATAATAAATACTTTAAATTCATACTATATATTTCATCACACCTATTAATATAAGTATTATAAAAAATTAATTCATAATAAAATACAAATTACAATGAGAGTAGTTGATTTTGGATTGATTAGAAGTTGAAAAAAATAACTATAGCATCAGTAAATGTTATGTAATTTTGAACATAAAAGACATAAATGTGCATTTGTGATAAGCTTATTTGAAAATATTAAAATCTAGATTTCTTGTGAAACTTACGATTATTATTAAAAAAAAATTATTTTACAATACTTTTAACAACACTCACATCGCTTTGAGCATTTGTAACATAAACAATACATTTATATACACTTCTTGCATTATTGTGCTATTTCATCACATTTTTAACGTTCAAGATCAATTATAGATAACGCTTCAGACATATTTAAATATATTAATTTGCTTTAATTTAATTTAATTTATCCCCTCCTATATAAAAAATTGTCTTCTCATGGTATACCTTTTTCCAAGCCAATGAAATTATATTATAAACGATTTTCGAGTGATTAAAAGTAGAGGAGATATTTAGGCGATTTACTTCAACTTAGACACCCTGTATGAAATAAATATAAAATATATGTGAACTATACAAGAAAATAAAATATTCGAACAATTTTATATTAATTTTTGTATAAAATATACAAAAGCCATATGCATTATGCAAAATATACACAGTAAATATTTTATTTTTGGAATCTTTTAACGACACAAAGATTTTATTTAGAACCCATTATTTTACGTATTTGATGCAAGAAAGAAAAAAGAAAATACATTTTATATCATAGTCTGTTATGCATCAACATCCATAGTATATTAACTCCCTATACTATAACGAGGCGTGAGTTTTCATAAATCTCATAAAGATGAACTACACTCGCATCAGACTAAAATTATATTAAATGTATTTTAACATATTCGGAATTTGTATAAAGCCTAAAAAATTGTATAATTTTATTGCAAATAAAATAAGTATACAATGATTAATTAATATGAATTAATTTTACAATACAATATATCTAGGATTCGCATAATTAGTATCGTTTCCTCTTTCACTTCAAAAGAATCACTTAGTCTGTCGAATCTTCTTTCTTTTTCTCTTTTTTGCTCATTTTTCCGGGACTTTTTCTTTTCTCCCCCCTCCATATTTCGTCTGGGTTTATTGACCGATGCATCCTTGAACTTGAGCCATTCGAACACCCCTTGTGGCTAGACTACCCTCGACAAAACTCTATTCCTGAATTCGGGGTGCACATTGTTGTGGCTAACGACCTCGCCACAGAATGGCTTGTGTTGAGTGGTGTGTGCCTGCGCGTGCGCGCGCGCGCGCGTATGTGTGTATGGAAACGCAGCATTACTTGTAAAGCATTTGTTGTTATATAGATGCTAAAATAAGCAAAATAATAATTGACATTTCATTCTAATTTACCAGTTATTTTGTCGTTTCAAAATATTATATACAGGGTTTCCTTTTTATCTTGAACATACATAATATCTCTGTTATTTCTGATGGTAAAAAAAGAAAGGACTAAGTGAGATGTTGCATAATCTTATGAAGCGAATATAACAGTAGGACAAAATTTTTTTTTTAAGGTCATTTAAAGGTCGTTAACAATTTTTTAAACAGAATTGTATATTTTCGTCCATTTTTAAATGGAACTGTATATTTTTGTCCAGGTTTAAATAGAACTGCATATTTTTGTCTATTTTTGAACGGAACTGTACACTTTCTTATGATGCACATCTTTTTGTATCATCAGAAATAACAGAGATATTACGCGCGCTTAAAGTAAAAAAGACACCCTGTATAAAGTTTGCTTAATAATTATTCTGTATTGACTGTTACATTTACTATATCTTCAATTTATTATTAGAAACCCTTTTGGATATTTTATCGAGATATTTTCTTTTACATAAAAATGTTTAGTGTATCCGATACAGTCAATCATCAGGATTCGCAATCTAGAAAGTTTTTAAAAATATTTTTCTTACAAAATATTAAGCAATCCAGTAAATTAAATTGCTAGAAGAAATCAGTAGCCTATATGAAATCAATGGAAAAACTTAAGGACAAGATGTTACTTAAATAATTATGTTATTTAATTTAATTTTAAATTTATTTTAATAATAAATTAGTCGTTGTGAGTGAAAGAACTATAAATGTTCTATTTTTCTTCCTGTTCCTTTTTATTGCAATATATGACTCGTCGGAGAAATAAGGAGCTTAAAGGGGAGCTGTTTTCGTATAGAATAATTCGAATGTCTGGTCTGTAGTGGGGGACAGGTTATCGACTAGTTGGTAGGGAGGCTGCGTTTGACCTTCGAAGCGAAACTGCGAGTTTCTTCACTAGTAAATTCGAGCATGGCTAACGATGTACGCGAAGGTTGCTAGATATTTTATTTCTTAATTTATGGTGTTATTTATTTTTCTATGTATTGTTGAATGATTGACAGATTTTATATTTAAATCAATAAAAAGAGAATAAGAAATGTTACAATTAATTTTTAAATTACGTGTACGTCTATGTTGGTGTAACGAAAATTGGCGGGAAAATGAATAAAATTTTGATTGTGTTTACTATCTGCATATACTTACTAGCTAAAGTTAAGGAACAAGATAGTAATTTGTAAATTATTGTATATTCTTTGCCTTTCGAGATACATGGAATAAAATTAAAAAATAAATTTTATACAAGATGTTTGTGGAAAATCTATTGTTTATTGTGATTTGTAGATTTTTGTATATCCTTTGTCTAACGAGATACATACAATTGAATTGAGAATAGGCTTAGAAACTTATTGTTTATTGATGTATTAAATGTTCTCTTCATCCTTTTAATTTAATTTTAAAGAGTGTACAAAATTTTGCAAATAAATTATTGCGTTTTTTAATTTGTGTCAGTAAGCGTAGGTAATAATCACAATTCAAATTTCTTCACGAATTATTTTTTAATTAAATTATTATTTAACCTATCTTCTTTTGAAGTAGATTAAATCGGTATAATATAAATATAATATAATATAAATATTTGTCTTTATTCTTTAAAAAAATATATTATCATTATTTTTATAATAATTAATTTATTTTGTACTATTTTTATTAATCATTTAAAAAAAGAAATTGTCCTCAAATGAATCCTCAATATTTTTTATCTATCACTATGTAGCAGTAGTAAATAATTAAATTTACTTTTGAATCAATTCTTTATACTAATAATTAATCAAAATTATTAGTAGTTACTTAAAAGTTATCGTATAAAATAAAGTTTACAAATGTTTTAATTAAATATAAAATAATTTGAAGAGTTTTTGGATATTGTCTTGTTTATATTATCGTGTGAAAAAAATATGGCTTAAATTTTTCAAAATCGATTTTACGATTATAACGAAATAGATTAATTTTTTGCACGATGTATGAGCATATAACGTATTCGAAATGATGCAATGAATAAAAATTTTGTTTAATTAAGGAATTTAGTTTTTGATCAAATCATGTAATAGAAAAATATTTTGTTTTAAAACAACAGCTCATTGTTTATATTTATTGTTCTATCATATTGTTATTTTTATAGTGTTGCTGATACAATAAAAGTTCATAATTAAGTGAATATAATAGTTTTAATGGATAATGCGAACGACATTGCTTTGTGATAACAATAGACTATTTTTAAATGCATATATTATATATCCTTGACAACAACACGTCACTTGTTATCCAAAATAGAAACTGTTTTGTTTTGGAGAAGTAATGTTAGATAACCTTTTGTCGTCAATGATAAAATCGTGCATAAATTCGTAGTTGAAAATCCAAATTTTAATAAAGGAGATTATTACGAGGTTAAACATCAATATATCGACCTTATTTCGTTATTTAATGAAATTTTGATATAAATCGAAATTGGAAATTTGCATTAAATATGGGCTCTGCCATATTGTTTTATCAAGGAGTGTACTCTTTTTTCTATTACTGCTTCTCAATTCCTTTATAGCAAGATATCTTTTCCCCTACCGTAGACATGTATTTCTGAAAGATTGTATACTTAACCTATTTGCATCATGGCTGTACTTAAGGTGCCGTGTTTAGGCATCAGCGACGTTCAACTGACGACTAGCCCGTATCACTGCGCGCGTATCAGCACCTACACATAATGGCAGTTAAAAGGATTTTCACGACAAAAGTAAAACTTGTTAAGAATATAATTAACCGATATAGATGAGATGCTCACAAAAGGGATCAAACGTGATCTGTGGCATATGAAGAATATTCAGCAACTGGTAATGGAAAAAGTCAGCTCGCGGATTATTCCGCTCTCGGTGATAGGCGACAGTCGTAGCTCGCGGAATATTCCGCGCTTGGTGATAGACGACAGTTGTGGCTCGCGGAATATTCCGCACTCGGTGATAGGCGACAGTCGTAGCTCGCGGAATATTCCGCGATCGGTGATAGACGACAGTCGTGGCTCGCGGAATATTCCGCGCTTGGATGCAAATGGGTTAAGAAACGAGTTCGAGAGTTCGGAAAGTTTTCTAATATGAACATTTTTTTGTTGCACTTCTTGTCGCCTACATAGATTTGGGTATGACAAAGTACAGTAAAATTGTGATAATCCAGCCATACTCGTGAATAGACGTGGCTCTGATCATGAATGTGTTATACGATAGCTGTTGCGAATTATATTTAATTATACTTATACTTATATTTCACAGAAAGAATTCAAATTTGATAATTATACTTATATTTCACAAAGAGAACTTAAACAATTCGCGAATAAATTACGTTAATATATTAAGCATAATCATTTTTTATCACAGATAAAATTGTATTACAATGACTATATTACAGATGTAATATATCTTGAACTTGTCAAATTATCAAATTATATTGTACTAGTACAAATATATTGTGCTTCTTGTAATACAACAGATATTTGCAGAATAAAAGGTGTTAATTGTTCTTTAATTATTATATGTTTTAGGTGTATACGAATTTGTGCCACTAGAATCTGGAGAGGGAGAGAGGTTGCAAATCAATGCTCAAAATTGTATTCATTGCAAAACCTGTGACATTAAGGACCCAAGTCAGAACATTAATTGGGTCGTACCAGAAGGTGGAGGTGGTCCAGCCTATAATGGAATGTAAAGTAAACCTGGATAATTAATAATATACATTTTCTGAAATTTTTATAACACAATATGAGGATACGATATTTTTATATACATTTTTAAACGTATTTGTAATTAACGATAAATGTGCAATTTCGAAATTTTTAATTTGTAAACACTGGTCTTTATTCTATGCTACGTAGAAATGATGAATTAATATGGTAACATGCAACGAGCTGTTGAATTTAGAGATTTCCTACGAGTACAAATTTCGTAGATGAGAGATATTTTAATTATTAGGATAAACTATCAAAATTTGTATAAATGTAGTTCTTACATTTATTGTTATGGTATTTAATGTGGGAAGCAAATAAATATTATATTTTAGTAGCTTGACATTTATTGTCGGGCGAAATATTTTTTGAATTTCTATCGATGAAAGACTATATCTTACATATTTACGCATAAGTAAAACTATAAACACGTGTATAAAGTATTGAAAGAAGGCTTTCAATAACTTTTTCACTAAAACGAAAATATTTTGCGAATAAAGAGAATAGAATGGAATTTTTTACGGATACAGTGATTAAGGTATGATATTTTTCCACCGGTATAAAGTAGAAAGATAAAGCACAAATAACATTTTTATTATTTCTATAAATGCACAAGGCGTGTTGGAAAAAATTTGATTATATTTTTCTATTCGAAAACTGGCATCAATATCGAAATAAAAATATACCTAGTCACCACGGTTTCCAAATTAATTTGAACTTGGATATGGATGGAATTAAAGACAAGATTTAGGATTGATTATTCTTAAATTTTCTATACTAGTCTTACCCGCAATATTGCAAGCTATATTAATTTTAATTATTATTTGTGTTATCAAATGTATCGAGTCTTTTTATATTTTATGGATCGAATAACAGAACATAGATGAGACGAATTAACCGTTGAATTTAACTTAAGTGGTGGCGCTAGTGAGCCTTGCAAGTAGGCACAGACTACGTAGTATATAGTCTATGTTGAAAACAATTATTTCTCAACTATCAGTAATAACCATTAACAAAAGACAAAAACAGTACTAATCTCTATGTAGTTCACGAATACCATCATTCAAGTACTTTATTAAGTTAAGTTCAATTACACGTTAACGTAAACAGTGCAGATGATCGTTGCATTCCATCAATTAAAATGTGATTATTTAATATATCAATTTGATACATATATCGATCCTTAAGGTCACTTTTAGTTTCAATTTATTATAAGAAGAACGAGGCCACAATGAGATCACAACGAGATCAATTTGTGATGCAATGCAAAGTATCAATGCAAAATTATCCGTGTTCAAAGTAACGAAATGGAATTCATTTCGAAGATAAAATTCATTGACCGTGGACAATGTTGCGTCCCTGAGACCGAACGTCCCAAATCAAATGGGGGCTGCTTTATTTCCTTACTGTCAGCATCCCTTGACTCGTGGACACTCGTGGACACTCGTTGTCACCAGGCCACCACTTGGGTTAACCTTAGGAAGGGTCAAATCACCCTTGAGACTATGGGCCTAAGACCCAATTTGTTTAAAGATCCACCACCACTGAAATACGTCGAAGCCGATACACACCCCTAACATTATTCACAGCCAATAGAAAAACACACACCCACCTCTTGCATTTCGTACCAACCAAACAAAATACATACGAATTTATAAAACCACCGAAACAGAAGTCGAATGGGGAGTTCTACCTCAAATCAGTCGAGACAAACCCACCACGATCAAACTCAACGCCAGAGAAGAGTCCTGCATCAGAATTATATAGTTCAACCCTGGCCAGGTTTAGCTCAATTAATTTAGAGTAGGCCACATCCCTGTAACAGGCCTTACTACCCCGAAAAACTCCGAATGTGAGGGTTGCAGTGTCCGGGACGCAACAGACGTCGACTCGATATATTTTTATTTTCGTTATGACTGATCAATGCACATTTACGAGGCAATGAATTTCCACCGCTGTCATTGTACATGATATTTCAATTAATTTTCCATCTAATTTTCTCCTTATGCACTTAATTAATTTAACGTGCATACACATAGACGTACGCGCTGTGCATTTTTAAATTGCACAGTAATGAAGGAAATTGCAAATATGATAAAATTTTGAAATAAATCTAAAATAGTTTTTACATATGTATATATTACCCTTGTGTGGAAATACGAAATTATTTTATTATTATAATATGTAACGATATTTGATAATAAATAAATTATGTTACTGTTACGCGTTTTAATTTTAGTTATTTTATAATAACAGCGAAATGTTTATTTCTAAATTATACAATATATTATAGTATAATATATTTGGAAGTGTACTAGTGCGTGAAAAATTCGAATTTGACCAATTTCGAAAATTATATAATATCATGCAATGTAACAATATTATATTATATTGTTGGATGACTAACGATTCGTTAGCCCTTAGTCACTTGAAGGGCCTAGCTAATAAACGCAGACCAATTTCAGACTCCAAAAACAACTGCCTCATTCCTACTTTCACTAATGATCATCTTCAATCCACCAAAAACTAACATTATATAAGCACCTACAAAATTTGCGAAAAGCCAGTTTCTTCCTCTCCGCTGACTTGTATCTTTGCGACGTAGCTTTGTTGCTAGAACCCGTATTGTATATAGAAATCCGTGCTCCAATATAGTAAAATGAATATACATACGAACAATTATTAACCCTTTGCACTCGACGACTTTTGGCTAGAGAAGAGTAGAAATTCAAAGATTCTCTACTAAAAAACTGACAATACTTTTTTGAGTAGTAAATACAGGATTTGTTCCGTCGTGGAACAAAGAAGACTCGTTACGGTCTTCCAACAGCCAGGTCTTAGGGTCGAACAATTCGGCATCGGAATTTCCCGCTCCATGCTTTCAGCATGTTTGACTGCTTTACCTTTTTTCCTTTGACTTCTCGTGTCGCGGAACACGAGAATCCTGGAAATCCCTAATTTAACGAAATTAGGCGACGGCTCTTAAGACTTGGCTGACAATAGGCCTGAGGGCTCCACGTGGTCCGCACACGTTGGAAGCCTCAGGCCCTCGCTAGGGGTAACAAACGGCCGATGGAGTCACCGGCGCGCGGGTGAACCCCAGGTACCCCACCTTGGAGCAGAGGGTTTCCTCCATTATCGTGGTTTTTCGGGGGAACCTTCCCTCACTCCAAGGTAACGGATTCGCGGACCAAGGGATCGCCCTTGGTCAAAGACACTTCCGAACGAGCTCTCAAAGACATCGGTTCTCTTGAAAACAGTTCTCTTCGAATCAGCAACACGCCACGGTTCTTTTCGAAACGTGGACCGTCGTAGAGGCGACGCTTTTCTGCTCGTGCAACTTAAATAGTTGCCCAATATTCATTTGGCGGGCAACACGTGTCGTAGTCGCGAGACGGCCGTACAACCCGTCGGAAACACGAGAGTTTAGATCGCGACGCGACGTGACAGAATTGTATAATAATAGAATTGTAGAATTATTTGATTTCGGTACCTCGCACGCTGTTACATTGCATTAAATTTGATATATTAATTAATATCGATCTTTCAAATTTTATAAAATAGCGACCGAAGGGTTAAAATTGAAGAGTAATACTAAAAATGTGTAATATAATATAAGTGCAAATAATTGCAAATTTACTAGTACACGCACATATGAAATATCACCTCAGCACTTTTCACTTCATCCAGAATATACGTATATAGAGAACGAAGGATCTAGACATGATGCGTATTCAAGCTGCGCTGTTCAATAGGACTTGTAAGGCAGAAAATGGAACATGGAAAACACGATATGAAGAAAGGGAACGAGTGGTGGATGTATAATATCGGTATTACCACCCGACTGAATATTGTGTTAGATAATAACAAATATGACGATACAGATAATTGGTATGTAAGCAAAAACTTTCAATTGAACTTTTAATAAGCGAAAAGAGCTTTGATTATTATTAATTGCTTGTAGAGGTCGTGGAAAATTAATGCGTCATTCGAAAAGAAAGACTGGCCAATATAGAACAGATTATTCGACGGTATATTTGTGCCCTGTATAAGAGGGTAAACACGAAACAGACGTCTTCGATGTAACATGACATACATGCGCGTCGCATTAGTATTTTCAAGATCAAAGCTAAGCCTCTCGCTTCTGAATCTGTGAAGTATTAAGAAAATTTTCAGTATCAAGGAAATTGTAAACCATGATTACCTATCCTATAGAAATTTGCCTCCGTTTGATCGGGATTTGGCCAAACTCTTCGTATAGAATTTTTCAACGTTTTTTGGACAATCGTAATGGGTATCAGTGTAACATTCCAGTTTTGGTATTGTATTTCTTATTTTAAAACAGCAAAGCTATCCGACCTATTAGACGGATTAAGTGTGGCTGTATCGAATACGGTTATGTTCACTAAATTGATCATTTTATGGTTTAATTATCGGTAAGACGTACTTTATGACTATTTTCCATTTTTGAAAATAAACGATTATTTGTTCTTGCGAATTGTTTAACGATATCGAAATGAAATTTGTTCCGTTACTTCTTTATGTATTAACTCTTTACACTCGAGAGGTGACCTTTAGTCACCATTTCATCAAATTTGGAAGATCGATATCAATTAATATATGAAATTTAATGTAATGTAACAGTGTGCGAGGTATCGAAATCAAATAATTCTACAATTCTATTTTTATACAATTCTTTATTTACTGCTCAAAAAAGCATTGTCAGTTTTTTAACAGAGAATCTTTGAATTTCCACATTTCTTTAGTAAAAAGTCGTCGAGTGCAAAGGATTAATAGCTTTGTTATCGAAAATCCTCGATTATTCTTAGTTTCTCTTACGAGAAATATGTTTCACGATTATCTTTATATTTACATAGCGTGTCACGTTAAGGAATATTTATTTTTTAAGCATTGATGGCTGTTTGTTAAATTTTTCGCGATACGAGTTGAAATTTTTAAGTAGCGGATCTCAGTGTTTCCTTTGCACTGAAATATTTGATTAAAATTCAGCAAATACTAACGATTATGAAAATTACTTTATGCAGGACACTTCATAACGTTCTAACATCGGTGTTCGAGGTTTGGAATAATCGTGCTTTCGTGGATCGAAATAAACAGTATATGATGCAGAACTTTCACACATGTTCTCGTATTTCGAATTTTTTGGTATTTATTTATTCGATGACGTGTCTCCTATACTTGATAACCACTGTGTTTATCGATGACGATAAGGACAAAGAGTGGAATTCAAACGAGAAGAAAATGTTGCTTAAAATGAAATTTCCTTTCGACTTCACGATTTTTCCATTGTACGAGTTCATTACAATTGCGCAATTTGCATTTGAATATTCCATAGCATTTACGGCCGCCATGTTAATGGCATTTTCTGCAGCATTAGTGAGTTGCTCGTTATCTATTACAAGTGCATAGTGTGATCAATGATTTAATCTTTTTATATCTATAAATCCCTGTGTAGAATTAACCTAACCTTCTTTTTACTAACTTTTTACATTTTTTAAATAATAAGATTTTTATATAAGAAAAAATTTAATTAACACTAGAATTATCAATTTGTAATTCGTAGGTAAATATATGCAGATGATAATAATTGAAATGATATGATGAAATTGAAAATTTAAATGATATGTTTACATATATTAATGATATTTCTACTAGGTTAAAAATGAACATTAATTTTATCAAAAGTAACTGCATGCTTTTAGTGAAAATAAAATATCCGAAACTAGTCATTTTCATTACTTTGGAAGTTTTAATGTTTAATAAATTTTTGAAATTATTGTGATGAAATAACGAAGTTTTTTTTGAGAGCTTGTATCGCACTTGTAACCTTTTTTCCAAACAATTTTTAGTTAAGTAAATTTTTATAATACTCTATGAAATGCTTACTTTTCAAAATTATTTTAGAAATTATTTTAGAAATTTATTTTAGAAACAATTGCATTGTGCATACATGTGAAGTTTTCAAAATTTATCGAAATATAAAGAATACAAAAGTTTCGTGTACAAAAGAATTTTTAAAACAGCAGGTACAACCTTCTAATTGTTAGGTACTGCACGTAGGTAGTCAAATTGATATAGCGTGACATGAACTTATGAACATATCACATCACTCTGGAAGGAGAGTAACGTATATGTTGAAAAATATTACTGTTAAGCATCAAAGAATTATACATTTATCTGAAGACATTAAATATTTATTTCTATATACATCACTGGTGCAATTCTTTACAAATATTGTGGTGATCTGTTTTCTAGGATTCATTTTCATAGTCGTTTGTTGATTCAACCTAATTTATTTCAGATATTTTTGAAAAATATAAAAATTTTTTTACGCACATCTCATAATTCGTTATGACTAATATTTCAGTCTTTGGGTACCGACGAAGGGCCTAAAGTATGGATAAAATGTCTTACCTATTACATCGCTATGAATTGCGAAGCGTTTGTTCTGTTATACTGGACAATACCTTACATCTAAGGTAAAATTATTATATATATGTATTTTAATATATCTTTTAGTTAAAAAATTTTTAATTTAAATTAAAGATACTCACATCAGACACATAATCATAAAAATATTTTCATCTTTGTGCATTTTGATATTAATTAAACCATTCGATAAATTCCTGAATTATATACAAGGTATCCCAGCAACGGTAGTACAGCCGAGGAGGAGGCGATTCTACACACAAAAACGAATCGAAAATAAAGAATAAAATTTTTTGATTCGAAGCTTCGTTTTCGAGAAAATCCACTTTGAATATTCATCGAGTACACGTGCACGCAATTATGGTTTACATGTATGAATTATCGATACTTCAGCATCGGTGATACAAACGAGTACGGGGTAATTCTACATGAAAAAACAAATCGAAAATAAAGAATAAAATTTTTTCATTCGAAGCTTCGTTTTCGAGAAAATCCACTTTGAATATTCACCGGGTATGCGTGCACTTAACTAGCTAAAGGGGAATCAGTGCCCTCAGTGAATATTCAAAGTCGATTTTCTAGAAAACGAAGCTTCGAATGAGAAAATTTTATTCTTCACTTTTGATTTGCTTTTTCACGTAGAATTACCCCGTCCTCAATTGTACCATCGATACTCATGTATCGATAGTCTATTCATATAACCAAAGTTAAGTGCACGCGCACTCGGGAAATATTCAAAGTCGATTTTCTCGACAACGAAGCTTCGAAGAAAAAAATTTTATTCTTTTCTTTCGATTTGTTCCTGCATTTAGAATCACCCGATTGCCGGTTGTACTACCGTTGTTGGGACATCCTGTATATTCTATGTAGCAGTATACGTATACACAGGGTGTTCCAGAATTATAGATTATTCAAAAGGGTGATTAGACGTAATAAATGAATATTGTACAATTCGTATAATATCCTGTAAAATAACTATATTTAATTTTGTTTCATTTTTCATGATTTTTGTAATTACCATTACCTTCATCTTTTTGTTTTTCTTTCATTTTCTGCAATCGGTTATTTATGCGTTCTTTTTTTAATTCTCGTCTCTTTTTCCTTCTTAAATCTATTTTCAAATTTTCTATTTCATCTCTAATTTGGTTAACTTGTCAATGAAGCTTTGATATAATGATTCAGTGAACAAAAGAAAGTTTCAAATTTGAATGCCTCGAAATAGGATTTTGACAAATAGGTCCTTCCGAATAAGTCCTAAATCGTAAGTACTTAATTTCTATAACGTACTCAAAAATCATGGAAATCGAAAGAAGAAAGTGTTATCGACATTTCCTTCGTGATTTTAAATACTCATTAATATTCTTCCTTCCATTTTAATTATTTTCTCCTCCAAAGTTTTTCCGTTTTTCTAAACATGTATTTTATCAGCTATTTTTCATTTAACTTTCCTCTAATGTGACTCGTGTTAATTATCCTTTCTTTTTTAATTGTAATTACCTTAGGGAATTACCGATTCATCCTGACTGTTACTTCGTCTTTTCAAATATCGTTGATTTTCCTTTTGTTCCATTTTTTCCGTCTCTACTTTACCGACTGAACTGTTCACTCTTCTTGCGCACGTAGTTCGCTTGATCTCCACTCGTGGCACTTCCTTCTTTTTCCTCCGGAATTAATTCTTCTTTCTCCGATATTATTTCTATAGATTATTGTCCTTGTTTTTTACAGTTCTACGTAATAAACATCCCATTTATTCACTTCTTTACAACATATTAATTTCGGAAGGAGTTAAAGTTAATAAAAAATTTCGTAGGGATTCATAGAGATAAGATTTGTTTAAGATTAGTCATAGAGTCGAGTAAAAATTATCATTATTATGAAACGTGCTGTATTTTACATAGAATTACAATTTAACTATAGTCCTATTAAATATATTAATTTATTTATTGTTTCTATTTATCACTTTCAATACGTATTTATTAAAACACCCATATTTATTGCATAAATATTATATACAGAAGTATTCATTATTTATAAATAATGTGTTACTTTTGAGAATTGTATATTTTTTACTCCTAATATAGGTGTAAAGAGTTCAGAGTTCGTTATACTTTTTAATCTTTTTTCACTGTTAATTTCTAGAGTGAAAATATTAGTCAAGCACTATACAATATACTTTGGTATAAATTAGATAGACAGGATAATCGAATAGTACTACTGATGCTATGAGGTCTCAAAAGCAGTTGACACTTACAGCCGGGAAGTTTGTGACACTTAGCGTGGAAACTTTTGCTAATGTACGATTACAGAGAAGTAGCATTATCTACGATAATTATAATAATTAGGGTAGAAATTTACTTTTTTACACATTGATTACTGAATAATTTCTGAATATTTAAAACAAATTTTTGGTGATTTAGTATTATTGTTATATAATAATTATTACATATTATATTATATTATATATTATATTAATCATTAAATATTTAATATGAGTTGTTGGAAATTAATATTAGGAACTTTGTAATGTTTAAGATTGTGCAAAAAAATATTTGTAATCGATATTATTATAGTCGATCTTCGTTGCGGACAAGTTATTTTTATATATGTTATGCACCACTTAATTCATTTATCCTTTTTAAGTTCCAAGTTCATTTACAATAAAATTGATATTTAACTTTTTAGATGTTAAAAGCTGCGGCTTCGTACATCTCGATACTTACCATGAGGTGAAATAAATAATTACGATGTACTAGTCATGGGAACGAAGTTTGTACACTCGTAAAGACCAATACTATGTGAATAAATGTATATTAAATGTATATCAATAAAAATTTTGACTTCTACAATTCATTTTAGAAGTTTATTAAGAGTATCGAAGTTTAAGTAATTTAGATTTTACAATCACGACTATTCCTAATTTTGTATATTTTTTATTATGTGCTATTTTACTGCATATTAGTTTAATGCACTTTATTATACATTATTGTAGGAATGTTGGGTAGGCAACAGAATAAGCAGTGATGTAGATATAAAAATGATTTATTTTAAACTAAAACTTATTCTAAGCGCTAATAACTCTCGCTATCTCCCAGAAACTCTATGACTGGCTCTAAAATACACTCTGACTTTTCCGCGTCCTTGCACTCTTATTTAACCATTTGCGCTATAAAGACGTGCCAAGCACGTCGAGATGCTTTTGTTCCAAAGCTGCCAGCGACGTGTATACCACGTCGATAGGCATTTGTCGTGGAAACAAAAACAACGTGTCCGTCACGTCGGTTAACAGTTAGCTCGTAGACGCGGTGCAGCGTCAATGTAACGCCTTACCGCATGTTATATTGTAGAACGCGACATGGCAACCGAAAGTTAAATCGTAGCGCAAGTGGTTAACATGTTAATTACCAAGCCGGTCCCCAGGGACCGGCACTAGACATCCTCAAGGACCGGTCCAGACTAGGATCAAAAGGTGCTAACTTTTGGTGTTAAATTCTTCGCCATCTTTGGATCTAACGTTTGGGAATTCCTGTTATAACAATTGGTACAATATTTCCGAGTTTTATGAACACTTGGCCCGTCGCCGGTAGCCCACTTGACAGCCGAGTCTGGGCCTGAACGGAACGGCAAGCAAAACAAGCTTGGCACTTAACGTGTTAGACTTTGCACTCTGTTTTCTTTCATACTTATGTTCTTTTTCTTAATCGGTGGGTCACGTATCCTAAACACTCAAACGCATTCCTAAGCTTTCACTTTTTACTTGCATTCGGCTCTGTCACAAACATCCCTTACACTCGATCCCCTTTGCACGCGGTCACTTTCGTTCTAACAAGGAGAGTGCAAGTCCTTCGGGTCACCGATTTAGTTGAAATTTTGCAGGTTGGTAGATATCGTCATGCAGTTTAAGAAAATATATCATTATAGCGGCAATTACTCGATAGTTTTTAAAATATTTACGATTAAAGTTTTATTACTACCATAATTATTCATTTATTTCCAATATTTTACAAATAGAATCGTGGCCTAACGGCGATAGTTGAAAATTCATATGCTGAAGGACCGTGGTTCGATTTCCGTCCCCATAGTTTGGTATGTAATTGTAACTTTATTTTGTAAATAAACGTTTGTAATTTCTTAATAAAAAGATTTATTTTCTATGCTTTCTTATGCTAGTATATATTTATTATAAAATAATAAGAATACTATGCAAGAAAAACAGTTTTCTATAGCAATCTTATTTACCACAAAAAGAACACGAAAATATAAATAATCATTAGATACAGGAAATACAAAACCTATCGCTCGTGTAAGTATTAATTATTAAATTAAACATTGTATAAGAATGTTGCCTATAATTTCAAGTTCGCTAAGCAGCTATAAATGTTTATGAATTAATTACAAAAACTTGGAAATTTATTAATTTTCTACTGCCGAATTGATCTATTAAGATGTATTAAGAGCACATAACCAGAAGAGGTATCTAGTTCGAATAAAAATTTTATCGCCTGCAATCAGCGCCATCTATGATTTTGGACCGTATGCTCGGAAAAGTAATAGGAACATAGAACAGGCGTGGAGGTCGTCGAAGAGCTCGTCACGTGACAGACAAGGACAGTGAGGGGATAGAAAATGATAAAAGGGCTCCGACAGTGAAAAGTTAATAAATAACTCAATTTCCGTAATTAATTTATGAACTTTTATAATTTTGTTGCGAAGCTGAAATTTTAGGCAACATTCTTGTGTAATTTTCGTACATAATTAGATACGAATTAATTAGTTATTAATTATTGTTTGATGGCGTCCTTGATTTCGTAACGACGACCATTACGATCTTTCGTGAAAATATTTAATACTAAACGAAACTAGAAGCAAAATCAGAGAAAATAATACACAGGGTGGATCACTTTATACATTCTTGTTTTTAATAAGTTGATTTTTCCAGTTTTTAATGACACAGTTACCACAACAAAAATGAAGTATCATCTTCTCATTCCTCTCTCACATTGCAGCATTCACGACAAAATACTTTTTTACTGTTTTTCTAATAACTAGATGATCGAAGATAATCGAAAATGGTCACGTTACATGGTCCACCGTGTATAAAAATGTATTTCCAAAATTCGAATAAAATCACATATTATAGAGATTAATTATCCGTCCAGAATTATGAGAATTAAACCAAGAAAAGGAAATATTGTAAATATCTAAAGAGAAAATTCATGGCCAGTTTCAAGCCATGTGGTATGAAACGCTCGAATTTTCAACTTCAACATAAATTTAAAATATCCAAAATTTTTGGAGATGAAGTTTAAGTACAATTGTATGAGATTATCGTGCAACCACACCAATCTTTCAATAAATCGTGCATTACAACATACAAATTTAGGGAAAAATTTAATTAGAATTAATTTATGCTTGACACGAGAATTCAAATCGCCTTGTGTATTTTTTGATAAATTTTTCTTGATTCATTGTGTAAATTCTGTACTATCACAATAATTTTGTTTTAAAGCTGAGAAAAAAACTGACTCAAAAGATATCAGAAATACAAGCAAGAAGTAATCTTGCTGTACACTACAATTACAAATGCAGTAGACTCCTTTTTTTCTCGTGTCGCAATTGCTGATAATAAGTAGACCAGCATTTATCCTTTTACTCCGACATTACTCGCGTAATAATACCCTGGTAATTTCATCTGATCGATAAGCACATTGGGAAAATCTTAGTACACAGTGGACATTCAACTGTGCAACATGTAACTCCGCCACGCAGGTTAGACGTACGGGTAGAACCGATTTTCGTTAAACCTCTATTATCGTGTCACCATTTAAGAAAAAGCTCATTATCTCGACCAGTTTCGATGTTCGTAATTAAAATCGCAGGAGAGATTACTGAAGTTGTCGAAAATATTAAACGAAGGTTGATGTAAAGCTTCCACTTAAACATAGTCTTCGAGGTATCGAAACTGCACGGTCTTTGATGCGGCTCTCCGACTGTTAGGTATATTCAAATAATATTTTAATATTAGCATAACTTTTGTATCGCGTTTTATTGTCCTATATTTAAAAATCATTACGATTGCAGCTGTGTCAAGCTATTAAACTACCGTTCTATTCTGATTATCATAATGAGAAGCAAAATTTGCTATCGATGACCGCGATGACTATAATCAATCGTCTATTGGAATACAGTCTACGCCTATTCGGAATCTGGCCAGATTCTTCCTATCAGACATTGAAAACCATCATTTGGACCATAATAATATTACCGTTTCTGGTATTCCAATATTGGTATTGCATCACTCACATGACGTTGAGTTTAATCGAATTACTAGATGGATTGAGCCTTACATTATCGAATTCGCTCGTGTTCCTCAAGTTGATTGTCATTTGGGTCCAGAAGCGGTAAGACATAAATATTTGACTAGTAAATGGGAAAAGAACCGGAATAAAGTCAATATTGCGTTGAACTTTATTAATCAATAGCAAAATGGCGTGATTGTCGCCGAATCAGTTTACATGACCATTGGTATTTGATGAGCGTTTAATAACATTGAATTTTCAGTAAATATTTTATACATTTAATTGAAAGGAAAAAATTATTTTGGAACAGAATGTTTTACGAAATCCTGGCAACCATGTTCGAAGACTGGAATAACGATAATTCTACCATTGAAAATAAGCGAATAATTGTGGATAAGGTTATGCTGTCCTCTCGCATTACGAATTTCTTAATCGGTTATTTCGGGATCACATTCCTTCTATATACAGGGCTCGCTTTAGCACAATTAGACGAAGATCAGGATTCTTCAGAGCCAAAACGAAGGATGTTTTTGATTAGAATGGAATTTCCATTTTCTGCCACTGACTCACCGTGTTATGAAATTATTCTAGCTGCACAGTTTATACTCGAATCTTTTATTGTTTACGGGGCGGCCACGTCGATAGCACTGATCGCAGCATTAGTAAGTAATTCTTTATAATAATATTTTTACAAATTTATATTGTAATTCGAATGTTTAGTACATGTGTTAAAACAAAATAGAAACTAAGTTTCTATTATTCCTTTTTGATATGATAATTTTAATACGTAAGACGTAATATATGTTGTACGTTATAAACAAATTTCTGTATGCTATGCATAGTGTTTCATATGTCCTTGCGTTAATGAATTTCATTGAAAAAATTGAAAAAATTGAAAGTCAAAGAAATTTATTGAATTTAATTAAGCAAATTGATTAATTTTGTTAATAAAGAGTTAATGAAATGCGATGGAAGTGCCATGTATTCTATTGTAGAATTCATTATTGGTCAGTTATAAGAAAAATATGAAATTTTAAGTGAAAACCATTTTTGGGAAATGTTTTAATTTTTATACGGAACGTTACATCGTTCTCTAATTAAGATTTTGTTCTTTACAACTGTTTCCATTATTGGAAAGTATTGTAGTAACTAAGCTCCGTTTTTATCTAACATTCTTCATAGTAGTACAAAAATAAGTAAAATTGTACGTATAGAACTGTTCCATTTCAATATTTCAATAATTTTTATCTTTCTTTAAATTTGATATTAATTATCCATTCTTATATTTCAAATTTTTGTATCAGTCCCTTTGAAATATATGTTTTGATGGATCAAGTATAAACAGAGATGTGTGAACGAATGTCTAGCGTTTGAGTCATCCATTCCACAAAAAATTTGCGTTTTTATACTTTTATGTTTTTATTAAAATATTATTAATATATTATTAATTACATTATTGATATTATAACAATTACTTGTGACACAATTTTATCGAGCTTTTGACATTTATGTCTTGAACTTCTAGAGGAGTACTCTGTTTGAATAGTCTATCTCCGCTTAACAAACGGCCGATGGGGTCACCGGCGCGCGGGTGAACCCCAGGTACCCCACCTTGGAGGAGAGGGTTTCCTCCACTATCGTGGTTTTTCGGGGGAACCTTCCCTCACTCCAAGGTAACGGATTCGCGGACCAAGGGAATGCCCTTGGTCAGGACACTTCTGAACGAGCGCTCAAAGACATCGGTACTTTCCAACGACTTCCGAACGAGCTCTCAGAGACATCGGTTCTCTTGAAAACAGTTCTCTTCGAATCAGCAACACGCCACGGTTCTTTTCGAAACGTAGACCGTCGTAGAGGCGACGCTTTTCTGCTCGTGCAACATAAACAGTTGCCCAATATTCATTTGGCGGGCAACACGTGTCGTAGTCGCGAGACGGCCGTACAACCCGTCGGAAACACGAGAGTTTAGATCGCGACGCGACGCGACAAGTACTCTGTTTAAATTGTCTATCTCCGCCTTTAATCTTTCCAAAATTCGTATGTTTAGATACTCGATTTTGTAATAAAATGAGTTACGTGAATAATTTTTAGTCTTAGTTAACGCTGATTCTGCTTATGGTGATATGTGTATAGATTGTTCCTTCTTCATCCTATTTAATCTGTCTAGCCAGTCGTGCAAGCCAAAATTCATGGTCGTTGATATTAATCTTGTCCATACTTTTAGTTATTCCGATATATATTTTGTATATCGATCAGCATAAGTTTATGAAAGCAATAGATAAGTAAGAGTCCTAGAAATATGCTGCTGCAGGTAGCACATATGCACATATGTTTCTAATTAAATGTAACAGTAATTAGTAGCAATAATTCTTCGCAAATATTTTAAAAATTATATTATGTTGTAAGCTTTACCTGTTGATTTTTATGTTTAGTGTTAAAATGAAGCTCCTTTTGTTTTTCTCTTTCTTCTTTTAAGAAATTTAGCGAAATAGACGAAATTGAAAAATGAACAATCTTGCTATAGTAAAAATTTATATAGAGTCAAGTGAGTGGTGTACTAGAGTAAGTACTCATATTGTTTAAATTATATTAGTCTACGCTGTTGCACCATGAGACGAAGACCAGGCCTAGCAGAGCCATTATGATCACCTAAATGCTGACAAATTTTACATTCGGTACTTTCTATTTTATCTGTTTATTGTACATTTTGGTAAAGCTTTCTTTATTTCTTCGGGTCACAGGACACGAGGCATTCTTTAGCGTCTAATTTTAAAAAACCAGGCAACAGCACTTAGGATTTGGCTGACAATGGGCCTATAGGAGACAAGACCAGACCATATGTGCTTGTTACGACTCTTTTAGGCATAAGTTAAAGGTGACCTCGTTGGGGTCACCTCTCATGAAGGGTCACTGACCCCAAGAAGGGTGACCCTTCAAGGACCCTCTGAAGGAGTGATTTCCTTCACCAGCGATCTTGTCGTGGAGAATGAAGGGTCCACCTTTCTGCCGAGAAACTGCCAATTAGGAGAACGCATCTCCTTCGGCGGATCATAATCACGTTTTGGCTTCGAAAGATCATCAATCGGTGAATTAGTTTACAGAGACAACTCTATCTCTGATTAATATCAATGAGAATGTATATTTACAAGTAAAAGATGAGCTTATTATAGTTTTAAGGCTCATCTAATTCTATTTCTAATAACTCAGCACGACGCTAACTCGGCTTAAACACAAGTCAACTAACTACAGTCTAATCTCAACACCCTCCAACCGTCTTACGACTCTTAAACTGACACACTAACAATTGTTAAGACCGTGCCCTTGCGTCCTTATTTAACCCTTTCGGCACGGAGGAGCTGGCCGCGGTTATACATTCACAGAACAAGGAAGTTTTCCACAAGAGTGGTTGCATTGGAAGCCACGAAAACGTGATATTCATAGAAATCTTGAGCGTGATTGATACTAAACTTTTCATTCGGATCGCGACAGTCATCGGTGACGTTTCGTGGATGCTGCCAATAGGCGACGGTAGTACCCAGAGAACGTTTCATGGCCGCCGCCATTGGGCGGCAGTAGTACCGAAAGGGTTAAACCTAACACTCTCTTTCCTTCTATACTCGGGTTTTCTTCCTCGATCACATATTTCCCACGTGACCTCATCCTCGGTGGACCAAGTACACCAAACACTTTCATTCCTAAACTTTCCTAAATTTTCCGTCAATACCTTTGAGCACTGTCATTCGTTCTTCCGCATGCATTTCGAATATCACCTTGACACTCGAGCCAAACCCGAGGTAGCTATTTATTGTCACTCGTTTTCGAGAAACGATCTAAGCTTTCACATACATACTAACTTGAAAGTACGTTTTCTTATTGACAAGTATGACCCTTATTAGGATCCTTCAGCTCGTGATACTACACTATGGTCAGAAGATATTTCACTTATGAAATGCGAATTTCATTCGTTATAGTTGATTAATTCTAGCGTCGCTGGTGTAGTCAGACAAAGGAAATGGAGTTGACGTATTTTTCTTGTTGATCAAGATGATAACTTGTACGCACCAATTTAGGAAAATACTCGAACGTTTTCATTTGTCTTCTGTTTCATCAAGTATAAGTTGAAGCTTTTGAGATAATGTGATTTACCTTTAACGAAATGAAAAATTCAAGATTATATCTGTAAAATTGGAAAATAATTTAACGATATATTTAATATGTATATTTGTAGTATATTTATTACAAATATGCACCATCTGTGGATTACAAAAGTACTCAAATGCAGTAGGTGATAGTTGACAGCACGATTAATTAAACAATAAGAAATTTTAATATGATGTTCATCTACCTATGGTTACTTATGACAAACTTAAGGCGAGTCCCTATTGAGAACACTAGCGTCGCTGTGGACCGTATTTGTAATAAATGTACTGCAAATATCATATGGATCGGAAAGGCATTTCTTAATTTTACTGATATAATTTTGAACTACCCCTCTTGCTATTCATACCACACTATTTTAAACAAGTCGATCAAACATTTAATTAATATTAATAATCTTCTTCTTACTATTAATTAAATGTGATATTTCTTCTACATAATAAATGTATACGTTTGATTATTTCCATTATGAGTGTGTAATAAATTTATTTGATAAGGTGGAAATTAATTCGCTGACTTTAATATTTTTGCACGTAATGTAATATTTGTACGACTTTTTCATCTTAACTTTAATTGTATAACATCCTCCAAGATATTTGTACTATCTATTATTGACAATTTTTCATACGAAATATTTTAATTCACTGAATATATATCGTAAAAGTAATGTAACTGTTTCATGTAAGTACATAATTTATTGTTACTTTAAACGTGTTCATTTGTAGTGAGTTGTGAAAATACTATACGAAAATAGAATGATTATTTGTTAGTATCATATTTGTTTCAATGATTATGAAAGTGATCCAAGTTAAACTACAAAAGAAATGATTCTATTACTAATTATGGATTGCACTCATTTACATTACAACAAAATAAAGTTATTTTTGACAAAATAGGAAACAATTGAACCGTTAAATCGAATTGGTAGCATGATCATGATTAATTTCATTAATTTATAGTATATTCAACGCTAAACATACCAGTGTCCAAATAGTGGTTTTTAAATTTTCAATTATAAATTTCGCATTCAACGTTGTCACATTTGTTATTTGCCTTTATCGATACTTTTATGTCATTTTAACAAAAATTGTTTTAATTTTGCGTTTTAGATGTTACACGTTGGCAGTCAGATCGACTTATTGTGCCAAAAATTATCACAAATTTCTCATAATTCCGGGAAGAGGTCGCAACGGGCACTAATGTTCGACGTCGTCATAAGGCATCAAAGAATTATTCAACTGTCAAAGAATATTGAAACAATTTTCACTTTCATATCTCTGTGTCAGTTCTTATCAAATATGTTGGTAATCTGTTTCATAAGCTTCATTCTGGTAGCCGTGAGTGAATTTTACTTATAGTTCGCACTATTTTTAATGGCCAATTTAATTAAAGTTGAAAATTCGTTAATATCTTTTATTAACAACAGTCCATACA